>NC_084571.2:18195000-18495000 GCF_033978685.3 Nerophis lumbriciformis | reverse complement strand
AAACAGCATAATAACAGCATAGATGTAAACCAAGAAAGGCACACACTACATACACAAAGTCTAACCAGGCATTTTCTTCCTCAAGTAATTCTTATACAAAATCATGTCTGAAACCCAGAACACTACACATTTCCCCAGTTTTAGTTTAGAGATAAGGAAAGATTGGCCTGGCCCACTAGGATCCCTCTTTATGTTTGTGAACTTTATAGTCTATACATTTAGAGTGATGTGATAATCAAACACTCTAGAAGTCTAGAATGAAAGAGTATATAAGAGAATTGACAGCAACGTTCCCTCTCAGGAGCGCGCATGTGCAATTGCGCACTGCTCAAGCGTCCTCTGCGCACGGCAAATCTATGCCATGCACAAAATCAAATAAAAAAATAAGCGCATAACAATTTTCGACACGACACGGACACGACAGAGAAAACCGTTTTCGTCATCATTGTTCAAATATTGTAACGTCTGTCGAGACGCTTTGAGGACATGAATTCCATCCATCACTTTACTGAGCAAAACTCTTTACTGTCGGCCATAAACACATCACCAAAACATTAGTAAAAAAAATGATATCTAGCAAAACTGGTCATTTTCTGCAGTACAAACCAGACCAAAAGCAACTTTGTTATATCAACAGCAGCCGCTCGCTCTCTCACGTGCGCCAACACTTGCACATATGGCACTTAGCCAGTGATGCGTTTACAGCCACACAAAAAGTCGGACAACTCCAACACCACACATAAAGTGTCATTCCAGGTCGTTACACTATGATTTACCAATCAAATGTGTGCTTATTCTAGTGTCATTTATTAGGAATCTTAATTTATAAATATTAATCATTAAATGCTGTTAGTATATTAAATAAATACTAATAAAAATATTTTTTTTACAAACAGGAAGTTGCAGGAATGTACACATGATCCCCTGCTTACATCTCATTGTGCAACATGTGAATGTTTTAATGGGAACCAAATGCAATGTCTGAAAGGGGTACAAATTATTTCCAAAGCAGGACCTCCACCCAGACAAACAATACAAGTACACAGTCCATGAAAAACAATATTTTTTGTTATTGTCATTATAAGTGGGCCTAAACACTTATATTAGAAATGGAAATGACTGCTGTCATTTGATTATAATAATAAGAGAATGTTGTCTGTCTATCTGTGTTGGCCCTGTGATGAGGTGGGGACTTGTCCAGGGTGTACCCTGCCTTCCGCCCGAATGCAGCTGAGATAGGCTCCAGCGACCCCGAAAGGGACAAGCGGTAGGAAATGGATGGATGGATGGAGATGTAAGTTGTTATTTAGTGAGGTTTGGGACAGGTGTGCTGCTGGTGTAGCCACAGTGTGCACGTCTAAAGTTGCTCACATGGACTCCACTCAATGCTCAGGGAGTTTTTGCGTTTGCTCACACATGAACAATTAGAGGGAACATTGATTGACAGAGTGTGTACCTTCAGCGGTGAATGGTGGTGGTGGTGGAGGTGAAGTGGCATCAGAGTCTCTGTCTCTCTTTACTAGCTTCGTCGAAGCATGTTGCTATGTAGCTTGTTTCAGCAGATTTGAATTGCTGTTTTGGGCAGTAGATGGCATCTTTGATCCAAAGCACAATTTACATTTAACTAAAATGTTATTTTCTTTGTGCTCGACAAAAGAAAAGTAGTGAAAATATCTCCATGTTAGCAAACTCGACTTCTGGCTCCGCCATGATCAGACACGCCCCCCCCCCCTCGCTCCCCACACTCACACTCAGACACACCCACACAGAGCGCATGTCTCTCTCTCTTCTCCGGCTTGTGACACAAGAAGAATCAGAACGCAGCGCTCCGATAAAACACACTTTATACTCCATAAAAAGTAACGTAAAATAACGCAGTAACGCATCATGTAGTAACGGTAACTGAGTTACTGAATATAAAAAAATAACGCGTTAGATTACTAGTTACCGCCGAAACTAACGCCGTTACAGTAACGCGTTACTTTGTAACGCGTTAGTCCCAACACTGTATATATACACAGGTAAAAGCCAGTAAATTAGAATATTTTGAAAAACTTGATTTATTTCAGTAATTGCATTCAAAAGGTGTAACTTGTACATTATATTTATTCATTGCACACAGACTGATGCATTCAAATGTTTATTTCATTTAATTTTGATGATTTGAAGTGGCAACAAATGAAAATCCAAAATTCCGTGTGTCACAAAATTAGAATATTACTTAAGGCTAATACAAAAAAGGGATTTTTAGAAATGTTGGCCAACTGAAAAGTATGAAAATGAAAAATATGAGCATGTACAATACTCAATACTTGGTTGGAGCTCCTTTTGCCTCAATTACTGCGTTAATGCGGCATGGCATGGAGTCGATGAGTTTCTGGCACTGCTCAGGTGTTATGAGAGCCCAGGTTGCTCTGATAGTGGCCTTCAACTCTTCTGCGTTTTTGGGTCTGGCATTCTGCATCTTCCTTTTCACAATACCCCACAGATTTTCTATGGGGCTAAGGTCAGGGGAGTTGGCGGGCCAATTTAGAACAGAAATACCATGGTCCGTAAACCAGGCACGGGTAGATTTTGCGCTGTGTGCAGGCGCCAAGTCCTGTTGGAACTTGAAATCTCCATCTCCATAGAGCAGGTCAGCAGCAGGAAGCATGAAGTGCTCTAAAACTTGCTGGTAGACGGCTGCGTTGACCCTGGATCTCAGGAAACAGAGTGGACCGACACCAGCAGATGACATGGCACCCCAAACCATCACTGATGGTGGAAACTTTACACTAGACTTCAGGCAACGTGGATCCTGTGCCTCTCCTGTCTTCCTCTGGGACCTCGATTTCCAAAGGAAATGCAAAATTTGCATGGTTGGGTGATGGTTTGGGGTGCCATGTCATCTGCTGGTGTCGGTCCACTCTGTTTCCTGAGATCCAGGGTCAACGCAGCCGTCTACCAGCAAGTTTTAGAGCACTTCATGCTTCCTGCTGCTGACCTGCTCTATGGAGATGGAGATTTCAAGTTCCAACAGGACTTGGCGCCTGCACACAGCGCAAAATCTACCCGTGCCTGGTTTACGGACCATGGTATTTCTGTTCTAAATTGGCCCGCCAACTCCCTTGACCTTAGCCCCATAGAAAATCTGTGGGGTATTGTGAAAAGGAAGATGCAGAATGCCAGATCCAAAAACGCAGAAGAGTTGAAGGCCACTATCAGAGCAACCTGGGCTCTCATAACACCTGAGCAGTGCCAGAAACTCATCGACTCCATGCCACGCCGCATTAACGCAGTAATTGAGGCAAAAGGAGCTCCAACCAAGTATTGAGTATTGTATATGCTCATATTTTTCATTTTCATACTTTTCAGTTGGCCAACATTTCTAAAAATCCCTTTTTTGTATTAGCCTTAAGTAATATTCTAATTTTGTGACACACGGAATTTTGGATTTTCATTTGTTGCCACTTCAAATCATCAAAATTAAATGAAATAAACATGTGAATGCATCAGTCTGTGTGCAATGAATAAATATAATGTACAAGTTACACCTTTTGAATGCAATTACTGAAATAAATCAAGTTTTTCAAAATATTCTAATTTACTGGCTTTTACCTGTATATATATATATATACAGTGTTGGGACTAACGCGTTACTAAGTAACGCGTTACTGTAACGCCGTTAGTTTCGGCGGTAACTAGTAATCTAACGCGTTATTTTTTTATATCCAGTAACTCAGTTACCGTTACTACATGATGCGTTACTGCGTTATTTTACGTTATTTTTTAATGTAGTATCGGCTAGAAACAGAAGAAGTGTCGTCCTTCTGTCTCACAAGGAAAAGAAAAGGCGTGCTTTCCTCGACCGAGGAGCGGAGCGCAGGGGAGACGTTCCTCCAGGGCCTATGTACTTCGGGGCTAACACCCTTCACTTTACCCGGCAGTGGGTCTTTACAGCTCCGGACTCGAGGGTGAATGACGAGGCCGGCGGTTTGTTGCAATTTTGTGACTTTATTGGTGTCTTGCACGCAGCCATCCACCAAGCTAGAGCACCTGCACGCATCCACTGTTGCGCTCCCTCGCCTCTCTCGCCCACTCACTCACTGACGTCACTCACCTCACATGCTGTCATATCTTAAAGGGCCACACACACACACACACACACACACACACACGCTACTCTCATAACAACTAAAAAGACATGGCGAAGCCAGAAGTCGAGTTACATGGAGACATTGTCACTACTTTTCTTTTGTCGAGCACAAAGAAAATAACATTTTAGTTAAATGTAAGTTGTGTCTTGGATCAAAGATCCCATCTACTTAAAGTTAAAGTGACAATGATTGTCACACACACACTAGGTGTGGTGAAATTATTCTCTGCATTTGACCCATCACCCTTGATCACCCCCTGGGAGGTGAGGGGAGCAGTGAGTAGCAACAGTGACCGCACCCGGGAATACTGCCCAAAACAGCAATTCAAATCTGCTGAAACAGCTACATAAATGTAAATGGGTTATACTTGTATAGCTTTTCTACCTTTTTCAGGAACTCAAAGCGCTTTGACACTATTTCCACATTCACCCATTCACACACACATTCACATACTGATGGCGGGAGCTGCCATGCAAGGCACTAACCAGGACCCATCAGGAGCAAGGGTGAAGTGTCTTGCTCAAGGACACAACGGACGTGACTAGGATGGTAGAAGGTGGGGATTGAACCAGTAACCCTCAGATTGCTGGCACGGCCACTCTCCCAACTTCGCCACGCCACATAAGCAACATGCTTTGACGAAGCTAGTAAAGAGAGACACAGACTCCGATGCCGCTTCACCTCCACCTAAGGATTTTAACGGAGGGACTGCTAGCCAGGACAACATTGATAGAGCCATTGCAGCGTATGTGCTAGAAGACATGCAGGCTATTTCTACAGTGGAGTCACCCGTTTTCTGGCAGCTAAATAGCATGATACCGGCATCAAACAACAAATGGCACAGAAAACATGTTCCAAGTACCTGGACAGTGAGTACATAAACATGGAAAGCGAGCTAAAGAAAACACTCCAAACTCTGCCTCTGCTCATCATTGAAGGTACACACTGTCAATTCTCTTATATACTATTTCATTCTAGACTTCTAGGGTGTTTGATTATCACATCACTCTAAATGTATAGACTATAAAGTTCACAAACATAAAGAGGGATGCTAGTGGGCCAGGCCAATCTTTCATTTTCTCTAAACTAAAACTGGGGAAATGTGTACCGTATTTTCCGCACTATAAGGCGCACCGGATTATTAGCCGCACCTTCTATGAATTACATATTTCATAATTTTGTCCACCAATAAGCCGCCCCGGACTAAAAGCCGCGCCTACGCTGCGCTAAAGTGAATGTCAAAAAAACGCTGCGCTAAAGTGAATGTCAAAAAAACAGTCAGATAGTTCAGTCAAACTTTAATAATATATTGAAAACCAGCGTTCTAACAACTCTGTCCCAAAATGTACAAATGTGCAATCACAAACATAGTAAAATTCAAAATGGTGTAGAGCAATAGCAACATACCGGTAATGTTGCTCGAACGTTAATGTCACAACACACAACACACAAAATAAACATAGCGCTCACTTTCTGAAGTTATTCTTCATTCGTACCGGTAAATCCTTCGAATTCTTCGTCTTCGGTGTCCGAATTGAAAAGTTGCGCTAGCGTGGCTTCCAAAATGGCGGGCTCCGTCTCTTCGAAATCATCGGATTCAGTGTCGCTGTTGTTGTGCAGCAGTTCTGTGAATCCTGCCTTCCGGAAAGCTCGGACCACAGTTGTGACAGAAATATCTGCCCAGGCATTTACAATCCACTGGCAGATGTTGGCGTATGTTGTCCGGCGTTGTCTGCCCGTCTTAGTGAAGGTGTGTTCGCCTTCGGTCATCCATTTTTCCCACGCAGTTCGCAGTCGTGATTTGAATGCCCTGTTGACACCAATATCCAGCGGTTGGAGTTCTTTGGTTAATCCACCCGGAATGACGGCGAGTGTTGTATTTGTGTGCTTCACTTGTTTTTTGACACCATCTGTGATGTGGGCGCGCATAGAGTCATATATCAACATGGACGGAGCAGCGTGAAAAAAGCCACCCGGCCGCTTCGCGTAAACTTCCCTTAACCACTCGCTCATCTTTTCTTCATCCATCCATCCCTTCGAGTTAGCTTTTATGATGACGCCGGCTGGAAAGGTCTCTTTTGGCAAGGTCTTCCTTTTGAATATCACCATGAGTGGAAGTTAGCATGGCAAGCTAGAACCACAGTGAAGGATGACTTCTCATTCCCTGTGGAGCGAATATTCACCGTACGTGCTCCCGTTCCACAGTGCGGTTCAGTTGCTGTGAAATACGGTAGTAATCCGTGTGCGGATGGAGAGATTGCGTCTTTTTATGACCCGGATCGTTTAGTAGGAGCCATTTTGTGGTCTTTACAGATGTAAACAGGAAATGAAACGTACGGTGATATCCGCGCGTTTTTTCTTCTTCTTCCGGGGGCGGGTGAAGCGCTTCCTGTTCTATGGGGGCGGGTGAAGCGCTTCCTGTTCTATGGGGGCGGGTGCTTTCCTTGGCGGTTGCTTGCGTAGAAGAAGAAGCGCTTCCTGTTCTACCGGGAAAAAAGATGGCGGCTGTTTACCGAAGTTGCGAGACCGAAACTTTATGAAAATGAATCGTAATAAAGCGCACCGGGTTATTAGGCGCACTGTCAGCTTTTGAGAAAAATTGTGGTTTTTAGGTGCGCCTTATAGTGCGGAAAATACGGTAGAGTCTTCTGGGCTTCACTACAGTGTTGATCTCCTGAATACATGATTTTATTTTACAATTCCTTGAGAGAAAAAAAATGCCTGATTAGGCTTTGTGTATGTCATGTGTGCCTTCCTTGGGTGAAGCCAGCTTTACAGCTATGTTGTTATTATGCGGTTTGTTACTTATGTATGTTATGTTGCAGCTATTTAAAATAGTTTTGTCAATTTGTTGTGGCCTGAAATAAATTGGCCCTTTGAAACATATCTTTGTCTTTGTGTGTTGTATGTAGAGCACATTGCTTAGCAGAGTTCAGTGATGCAAATGCATGTCAAGTTGATCAACACATTGTATTATTCTCCAGTGCAATAACAGTACTGAAACGAAGGCTAAAAGGACATTAATGGGAGCCTTAAAAAAAAGGAGAAAAAAATAAGTAACTAAATAGTTACTTTTCACAGTAACGCATTACTTTTTGGTGTAAGTAACTGAGTTAGTAACTGAGTTACTTTTGAAATAAAGTAACTAGTAACTGTAACTAGTTACTGGTTTTCAGTAACTAACCCAACACTGTATATATATATATATATATATATGAAATTCTTGACTTGGTGAATTCTAGCTGTCAATATACTCCTCCCCTCTTAACCACGCCCCCAATCACGCCCCGCCCCACCCCCGACCACGCCCCCACCCCCCACCTCCCGAAGAAACAGACCATAGGAACAAATGCAGACATCACAATAAAGGAGAAGGCAGGAGAAAATAACATCTCAAACATGTCTGACAGTTTAAAGATGTATTAATGGATTGGAATAGTGACCATTGTCACCTGGCCCACCTTTTCACTTTGTGTCCATGTTGTGAGATGTTGCATACAAAGTTCCATAGCTGCAAACATTACTGCAGAGTTAACATTACAGGCAATTTTTTTTTAGTACTTACAATATAATTTATTTCATTCATTACATCATTATGTTTAAATATATTATACTAACCCAGACCCTTTGTAAACTTTTTTAAAATGCTAGCCATAACATGCAGTTATGGCTGTTAGACTTCATAAGTTGTAAACATTTTTAATTACTTAAATATATTTTATGACGTACTAAATACATCTCCTAACCCTGACTCATTGTTATAGTTTTATTTTATTTCTTTAACTCATTAGATCATTGTTTAAATAAATTATGCTAACTCCAACCCTTTTCTTAAATGCTAACCATAACATGTTTTCCCTTTCATTAGCTGAAAACATTTTTTCTAGCCTATTAGTTTGGAATTTCCTCATGGTTGTATACTTTTCTTAAACCTAACCTTTATGTTTTGGCTTGTTTTCCCCCAAACTTGCAAAACATGTCTCAAAAGTGCCATTTTATTTTTCTAAAATCCATTGACTTTACATGGAAAGTGTGAAAAAAAATTTTTTCACTAAACTTGCATACTGTCTTTCAAAAATATTTTTTACCAAGATAAATCAAATCACTAACGCATAACCCTAACTTTGTTTCTTATTCACTCCCTCTTAAGCACATCCTTAAACACTAACCTTTTTACTGTTCAACCCTTAACCCTGATGTTGAAATAAATTATGCTAACCATATCACTTTTCCCGTCATAAGTTGGAAATGCTAACCTAACTGTAATCCGAACCTTAAATATTTTGTATGATGTACTCCAATAAATACATCCATTAACAAAAAACATTTTTTTTAGTATTTTTTTAATAATTTTAATATTTATACCAATATATTACTCACAATACGAAGGCCCTGAGCAATGTTCCCTCTAATTTTTAATGTTTGTCAGCAATTGCACAAACTCCCTGAGCATTCAGTGGAGCACATGTGAGCAGCATCAGATGTGCACACTGTGGCCACACCAGCGTCACACCTCTCCCAAACCTGACATCATAACAATTTAAATGTTTTATTAAAATAATTTTCTGATGTAAGTGATTTTGCCCTCTTACAATGACAATAACAAAAAAAACATGTTTTCATGACCTATGTGCTAGTATTGTATGTCTGGCTGCGGGTCCTGCCTTTAAAAGAAATGTTACCCCTTTCAGAGATTACATTTAGTTCCTGTAACTTTCTGTCTGTAAAATACATCTTTTTATTAGCATTTATTAAATCCAGTGATAATATTTCATGAATAATATCCTTAGATTAACATTCTTAATAAATGGCAGTAAAATAAGCACGCATCTGATTGAGGAGTCAGAGTGTTACAAACTGGCATTTACACTTTGTGTGGCGTTGGAGTTGTCCGACTTTTTGTGTGGCCATAAACGCAACACTGGCTAAGTGCCATGAGTGTGTGTGTTGGTGCAGGTGAGAGAGAGCGAGCGGCTTCTGTTGAAACGACGGATGACAAAGTTGGTTTAAGCCTGGTTTGTATGGCAGAAAATTACCAGTTTTTATAGATAAAAGTTTTTTTTACTCATGTTTTTGGTGTGTTTACAAACAGTTGTGCACAATAAAGTGATTGATGGAATTCCTGTCCGTAAAGTGTCTCGACAGACGATAATTGAACTGTGTTGACAAAGATTGTTTTATTCATTGGGGCCACTCTTGTTCTCACTTGTCACTCATAGAGTTGCATTGCAAAGTCATACAGAATAAATTGTAATGTCAATCAATCAATGTTTATTTATATAGCCCTAAATCACAAGTGTCTCAAAGGGCTGCACAAGCCACAACGACATCCTCGGTACAAAGCCCACATACGGGCAAGGAAAAACTCACCCCAGTGGGACGTCGATGTGAATGACTATGAGAAACCTTGGAGAGGACCGCATATGTGAGTAACCCCCCCCCCCCTCTAGGGGAGACCGAAAGCAATGGATGTCGAGTGGGTCTGACATAATATTGTGAGAGTCCAATCCATAGTGGATCCAACATAATAGTAAGAGTCCAGTCCATAGTGGGGCCAGCAGGACACCATCCCGAGCGGAGACGGGTCAGCAGCGCAGAGATGTTCCCAGCCGATGCACAGGCGAGCGGTCCACCCCGGGTCCCGACTCTGGACAGCCAGCACTTCATCCATGGCCACCGGACCTGTGCCCCCCTCCCCTCAAGGAAAAGGGGAGCAGAGGAGAAAAGAAAAGAAACGGCAGATCAACTGGTCTAACAGGGGGGCTATTTAAAGGCTAGAGTATACAAATGAGTTTTAAGATGGGACTTAAATGCTTCTACTGAGGTAGCATCTCTAATTGTTACCGGGAGGGCATTCCATAGTACTGGAGCCCGAATAGAAAACGCTCTATAGCCCGCAGACTTTTTTTGGGCTCTGGGAATCACTAATAAGCCGGAGTTCTTTGAACGCAGATTTCTTGCCGGGACATATGGTACAATGCAATCGACAAGATAGGACGGAGCTAGACCGTGTAGTATTTTATACGTAAGTAGTAAAACCTTAAAGTCACATCTTAAGTGCACAGGAAGCCAGTGCAGGTGAGCCAGTATAGGCGTAATATGATCAAACTTTCTTGTTCTTGTCAAAAGTCTAGCAGCCGCATTTTGTACCAACTGTAATTTTTTAATGCTAGACATAGGGATGTGTTTATTTTGTTTAAAGTTCAGATGGGATTTTTGATTTTCTGCGCGGCATTAATTTGCTGTGCGCAGAGGACGCGTGAGCAGTGCGCAATTGCGCAGGCGCGCACCTTAGAGGGAACGTTGGTTCTCAGTAGTCCTAAGTTCAATCCTGGGCTCGGGATCTGTGTGGAGTCGCATGTTCTCCCCGTGACTGCGTGGGTTCCCTCCCGGTACTCCGGCTTCCTCCCACCTCCAAAGACATGCACCTGGGGATAGGTTGATTGGCAACACTAAATGGGCCCTAATGTGTGAATGTGAGTGTGAATGTTGTCTATCTGTGTTGGCCCTGTGATGAGGTGGCGACTTGTCCAGGGTGTACCCCGCCTTCTGCCCGAATGCAGCTGAGATAGGCTCCAGCACCCCCCGCGACCCCAAAAGGGACAAGCGGTAGAAAATTGATGGATGGATGGATATTACCCCCCCTCACTACCGGTCATAAAGCCAGCCCCCGCTTCCCTCCCTCCCTTTAGAGGCACATAATCTTCTTGCAAAATGAATTGCTACATTATGCTTAGTTCCTGACGTGGAGCAACTCAAACATAACATTGATCTGAGCTTTCTACCGATCACCACCTGGTGGTGAGTTGGCTGCGATGGTGGGGGAGGATGCCGGACAGACCTGGCAGGCCCAAACGCATTGTGAGGCTCTGCTGGGAACGTCCAGCAGAGTCTCCTGTCAGAGAGAGTTTCAATTCCCACCTCCGGAAAAACATTGAACATGTCACGAGGGAGGCGCTGGATGTTGAATCCGAGTGGACCCTGTGCCGTACCTCTATTGTGGAGGCGGCCGATTGGAGCTGTGGTTGCAATGTGGTTGGTGCCTGTCGTGGCGGTAATCCTAGAACCCGCTGGTCGACACCAGCGGTGAGGGATGCCGTCAAGCTCAGGTCCTTTTGGCTCATGGGACTCCAGAGGCAGCGGACAGGTACCGACAGGCCAAGCGGTGTGCGGCTTCAGCAGTTGCGGAGGTAAAAACTCGGACATGGGAGGAGTTCAGGGAAGCCATGGAAAACTACTTCCGTACGGCTTCGAAGCAATTCTGGACCACCATCCGCCGCCTCAGAGGGGCGTTCAGGTGGCATCCTGACCAGATGCCAGAACCACCTCATCTGGCTCCCCTTGATGTGGAGGAGCAGCTGCTTTACTTTGAGCTCCTCCCGTATGACGGAGCTACTCACCCTATCTCTAAGGGAGAGACCCGCCACCCGGCGGAGGAAACTCATTTGGGACGCGTGTACCCGTGATCTTGTCCTTTCGGTCATAACCCAAAGCTCATGACCATAGGTGAGGATGGGAACGTACAAACGTTTGTAGATCGACCGGTAAATTGAGAGCTTCCGGCTCAGCTCCTTCCTCACCACAATGGATCGATACAGCGTTGGCTTTACTGAAGACGCCACACAGATCTGCCTGTTGATCTCACGATCCACTCTTCCCTCACTCGTGAACAAGACTCAGAAGTACTTGAACTCCTCCACATGGGGCAAGATCTCCTCCCCAACCTGGAAATGGCACTCCACCTTTTTCCGGACGAGAACCATGGACTTGGACTTGGAGGTGCTGATTCCCATCCCAATCGCTCTACACTCAGCTGTGAACCAATCCAGTGAGAGCTGAGGATTCTGGCCAGATGAGGCCATCAGGACCATATCATCTGCAAAAAGCAAATACCGTATTTCCTTGAATTGCCGCCAGGTATATAATATGCGCATGCCTAGAATTACCGCCAGGTCAAAATCGTTTCTTAAAATTATTAGCGCATGCCTAGAATTACCGCCGGGTCAAACTCGTTTCGCAAAATAATTAGCATATGCCTAGAATTACCGCCGGGTCAAACTCGTCACATCACGAGTGACACTTCACCTTTCAAGGCATCATTTTCAAAATGGAGGAGGCTAATTTCAATAATTTAAAATTGCATAAAGGGAAGAAGATAAAGAGCTTTTCAGTAGGATTTAAGGTAATTGCAATTCTTATTATTAATATTGTGTTAGTTTGTAGTGGTGGAGAGCTGACTTTTTGTTGTTGGAGTTGCGTCTTTCAAAGCGCTTTATTTTGAAAAAAATCCATCCATCCATCCATCCATCTTCTTCCGCTTATCCGAGGTCGGGTCGCGGGGGCAGCAGCTTAAACACGGAAGCCCAGACTTCCCTCTCCCCAGCCCCTTCGTCCAGCTCCTCCCGGGGCGTTCCCAGGCCAGCCGGGAGAGATAGTCTTCCCAGCGTGTCCTGGGTCTTTCCCGTGGCCTCCTACCGGTCGGACGTGCCCGAAACACCTTCCTAGGGAGGCGTTCGGGTGGCATCCTGACCAGATGCCCGAACCACCTCATCTGGCTCCTCTCGATGTAGAGGAGCAGCGGCTTTACTTTGAGCTCCCCCCGAATGACAGAGCTTCTCACCCGATCTCTAAGGGAGAGCCCTGCCACTCGGCGGAGGAAACTCATTTCGGCCGCTTGTACCCGTGATTTTGTCCTTTCGGTCATGACCCAAAGCTCATGACCATAGGTGAGGATGGGAACGTAGATCGACCGGTAAATTGAGAGCTTTGCTTTCCGGCTCAGCTCCTTCTTCACCACAACGGATCGATACAGCGTCCGCATTACTGAAGACGCCGCACCGATCCGCCTGTCGATCTCACGATCCACTCTTCCCCCACTCGTGAACAAGACTCCGAGGTACTTGAACTCCTCCACTTGGGGCAAGATCTCCTCCCCAACCCGGAGATGGCACTCCACCCTTTTCCGGGAGAGAACCATGGACTCGGACTTGGAGGTGCTGATTCCCATCCCAGTCGCTTCACACTCGGCTGAGAACCGATCCAGTGAGAGCTGAAGATCTTGGCCGGAGGAAGCCATCAGGACCACATCATCTGCAAATAGCAGAGACCTAATCCTGCAGCCACCAAACCAGATCCCCTCAACGCCTTGACTGCGCCTAGAAATTCTGTCCATAAAGGTTATGAACAGATTCGGTGACAAAGGGCAGCCTTGGCGGAGTCCAACCCTCACTGGAAACGTGTCCGACTTACTGCCGGCAATGCGGACCAAGCTCTGACACTGATTATACAGGGAGCGAACTGCCACAATAAGACAGTCCGTTACCCCATACTCTCTGAGCACTCCCCACAGGACTTCCCGGGGCACACGGTCGAATGCCTTCTCCAAGTCCACAAAGCACATGTAGACTGGTTGGGCAAACTCCCATGCACCCTCAAGGACCCTGCCGAGAGTATAGAGCTGGTCCACAGTTCCACGACCAGGACGAAAACCACACTGTTCCTCCTGAATCCGAGGTTCGACTATCTGGCGTAGCCTCCTCTCCAGTACACCTGAATAGACCTTACCGGGAAGGCTGAGGAGTGTGATCCCACGATAGTTGGAACACATCCTCCGGTTCCCCTTCTTAAAGAGAGGAACCACCACCCCGGTCTGCCAATCCAGAGGTACCTCCCCCGATGTCCACGCGATGTTGCAGAGTCTTGTCAACCAAGACAGCCCCGCAACATCCAGAGCCTTAAGGAACTCCGGGCGTATCTCATCCACCCCCGGGGCCTTGCCACCGAGGAGCTTTTTAACTACCTCGGCAACCTCAGCCCCAGAAATAGGAGAGCCCACCACAGATTCCCCAGGCCCTGCTTCCTCACAGGAAGACGTTCTGGTAGGATTGAGGAGGTCTTCGAAGTATTCCCTCCACCGATCCACAACATCCGCAGTCGAGGTCAGCAGAGCACCATCCCCACCATACACGGTGTTGACACTGCACTGCTTCCCCTTCCTGAGGCGGCGGATGATGGTCCAGAATTGCTTCGAAGCCGTCCGGAAGTCTTTTTCCATGGCCTCCCCGAACTCCTCCCATGTCCGAGTTTTTGCCTCCGCGACCGCTGAAGCCGCACACCGCTTGGCCTGTCGGTACCTGTCTGCTGCCTCAGGAGTCCCATGAGCCAAAAGAACCCGATAGGACTCCTTCTTCAGCCTGACGGCATCCCTCACCGCCGGCGTCCACCAACGGGTTCTAGGATTACCGCCACGACAGGCACCAACTACCTTGCGGCCACAGCTCCAATCGGCTGCCTCGACAACAGAGGTACGGAACATCGTCCACCCGGACTCAATGTCCAGCACCTCCCTCGTGACATGTTCAAAGTTCTTCCGGAGGTGGGAATTGAAACTCTCTCTGACAGGAGACTCTGCCAGGCGTTCCCAGCAAACCCTCACAATGCCTTTGGGCCTGCCAGGTCTGTCCGGCATCCTCCCCCACCATCGCAGCCAACTCACCACCAGGTGGTGATCGGTAGAAAGCTCCGCTCCTCTCTTCACCCGAGTGTCCAAAACATGAGACCGCAAATCCGATGACACAACTACAAAGTCGATCATGGAACTGCGGCCTAGGGTGTCCTGGTGCCAAGTGCACATATGGACACCCTTATGTTTGAACATGGTGTTTGTTATCGACAATCTGTGACGAGCACAAAAGTCCAATAACAGAACACCACTCGGGTTCAGATCCGGGCGGACATTCTTCCAAATCACACCTCTCCAGGTTTCACTGTCGCTGCCAACATGAGCGTTGAAGGCCCCCAGTAGAACGAGGGAATCACCCGGGGGAGCACTCTCCAGTACTCCCTCAAGTGAATCCAAAAAGGGTGGGTACTCTGAGCTGCCGTTTGGCGCGTAAACGCAAACAACAGTCAGGACCCGTCCCCCCACCCGAAGGCGGAGGGAAGCTACCCTCTCGTTCACCGGGTTGAACTCCAACGTGCAGGCTTTGAGCCGAGGGGCAATAAGAATTGCCACCCCAGCCCGTCGCCACTCACTGCCGGCAACGCCAGAGTGGAAGAGAGTCCAGCCCCTCTCAAGAGAAGTGGTTCCAAAGCCCTTGCTGTGCGTCGAAGTGAGTCCGACTATATCTAGCCGGAACTTCTCCACCTCACGCACTAGCTCAGGCTCCCTCCCCCCCAGCGAAGTGACGTTCCACGTCCCAAGAGCCAGCTTATGTAGCCGAGGATCGGACCGCCAAGTGCCCTGCCCTCGGCTGCCGCCCAGCTCACACTGCACCCGACCTCTATGGCCCCTGCTATGGGTGGTGAGCCCATTGGAGGGGGCACCCACGTTGCCTCTTCGGGCTGTGCCCGGCCGGGCCCCATGGGGACAGGCCCGGCCACCAGGCGCTCGCCATCGTGCCCCACCTCCGGGCCTGGCTCCAGAGGGGGGCCCCGGTGACCCGCGTCCGGGCGAGGGAAATCTGGGTCCTTTGTTTGTGTTCTTCATTGAGGTCTTCGAGCTGCTCTTTGTCTGATCCCTCACCTAGGACCAGTTTGCCTTGGGAGACCCTACCAGGGGGCATAGAAACCCCCGGACAACATAGCTCCTAGGATCATTGGGACACGCAAACTCCTCTACCACGGTAAGGTGGCAGCTCAGAGAGGAGATTTTTGAAAAAAGTTTTTATTAATATAGCTGCATGTGTCAAATATGAGTCATTTTGATGCAGTTGTACGAGTAACATTTCAGAAACAAATCATGAGCTAAGAAAACCTGCTAACAGGCGGTGATAATGTTATTTTAATTGCCTTTTCAGACCGAAACAAAAAGAACTCCCGGGATGTTTCATTGTGCTTTAAATTTTATTGCTGCATTAAGCGATGTCATGATGGTATCCTTACATCACACTCAAATGTATAAGCGCATGCCTAAATTTACCGCATGCCTTTGGTAGGCGCCAGAGTGAGAAGAGGTTTTAAATTAATTAGCGCATGCCTAAATTTACCGCATGCCTTTGGTAAGCGCCGGAGTGAGAAGAGGTTTTAAATTAATTACCGCCCTGGCGCTATTTCAAGGAAATACGGTACCTAATCCTGCAGTCACCAAACCAGATCCCCTCAACGCCCTGACTGCGCCTAGAAATTCTGTCCATAAAAGTTATAAACAGAATCGGTGACAAAGGGCAGCCTTGGCGGGGTCCAACCCTCACTGGAAACGGGTTCGAGCTCCTCCCATGTCCGAGTTTTTGCCTCCGTGACCGCTGAAGCTGCACACCGCTGGGCCTGTCGGTACCTGTCCGCTGCCTCTGGATTCCCATGAGCCAAAAGGACCCAAGCTTGACGGCACCCCTCAACCCCTGGTGTCCACCAGCGGGTTCTAGGATTACCGCCACGACAGGCACCAACCACCTTGCGACCACAGCTCCAATCGGTTGCCTCGACAATAGAGGTACGGAACAGAGTCCACTCGGACTCAACGTCCAGAACCTCCCTCGTGACATGTTCAAAGTTCTACGGGAGGTGGGAATTGAAACTCTCTCTGACAGGAGACTCTGCTGGACTTCCCGGGGGGCACGATCGAATGCCTTCTCTAAGTCCACAAAGCACATGTAGACTGGTTGGGCAAACTCCCATGCACCCTCAAGGACCCTGCCGAGAGTATAGAGCTGGTCTACCGTTCCTCGACCAGGACGAAAACCAACCTGTTCCTCCTGAATCCGAGGTTTGACTATCCGGCGTAGCCTTCTCTCCAGTACACCTGAATAGACCTTAACGTGAAGGCTGAGGAGTGCGACCCCACGATAGTTGGAACACACCGTCCGGTTCCCCTTCTTAAAGAGAGGAACCACCACCCCGGTCTGCCAATCCAGCGGTACCTCCCCCGATGTCCACGCGATGTTGAAGAGTCTTGTCAACCAAGACAGCCCCACATCATCCAGAGCCTTAAGGAAAATTACTAATGATGTTCCATAAATTCTTTTTTAAATTTTTTCAAAAAGATTCAAATAAGCTAGTTTTTCTCTTCTTTTTGTCGGTTGAATTTTGAATTATAAAGAGTCGAAATTGAAGATAAACTATGTTTCAAAATGTTATTTTAAATTTTTTCTTGTTTTCTCCTCTTTTAAACCGTTCAATTAAGTGTTTTTTTTCATAATTTATTCTCTACAAAAAAACCTTCCGTAAAAGGAAAAAAAAATGTACGACGGAATGACAGACAGAAATACCCTTTTTTTTTTTATATATATACATTTATTTATTTAGCTATTTTTGTTTAAATCACACTTACGTGTAACTTACAAATGACAATATATTTATTTATTTAAGTGTGTATCAAACTGGTAGCCCTTCGCATTAATCAGTACCCAAGAAGTAGTTTTTGGTTTCAAAAAGGTTGGTGACCCCTGTACTAGGGCATAAAATCAGTGTCAGTTGAGTCGGTCCATAGGTTGCCTGTAGGGATTTTTAATGTCCAGCAGATGTCAGTATTTAGTGACACAGTATCGACACAGTATCAATACAGTTTTGCAATGTGTCGAAACGCTTCATGACGCCTCATCAACCCATCACTACTTGACGCCATTGTGTTCCTCACAATGTTGTCCGGGTGGTGTCTTCTTCCGTTCCTCCGCTAGATGTCAGCTGTGTTCCTCACAATGTTGTCCGGGTGGTGTCTTCTTCCGTTTCTCCGCTAGATGTCAGCTGTGTTCCTCACAATGTTGTCCGGGTGGTGTCTTCTTCTGTTCCTCCACTAGATGTCTGCTGTGTTCCTCATAATGTTGCCCGGGTGGTGTCTTCTTCTGTTCCTCCGCTAGATGTCAGCTGTGTTCCTCACAATGTTGTCCGGGCTGCTGCGCTCCACAGGAGGATGCTCGCGGTCAGGACGTTGTCGGGACGATCCTTGCTATTATGTGGATGTCGAGGGGAGAAAAATGGCTACCAGCGATGAAGGAGAAGAGGGCGTTGCGATCACTCGTGGACTAACACGTCGAATGTAACCTATGGATGGACACGGAGGGCCCCGCCTGGAGCTAACCTACGCAGTGTGTCATAGCGGGCTGAGTGTTGAGCTGTGACCGCTGCTGGCTGGTAGGTTCTAGGCTACATGGAGCTTAGCTAGCTTGGCGCTGCTAGCACTTAGCATCGACACAAGTGTTTAATCTCGTCTCTTTCTGAAGGCAGCTCGCTTACAAAGTGTTGTGTTTCACGGACAGAAGAGTCCTCTTGCGTCGTCTTTCTGCTAAATGTCACACTTTAGCCCAAGTCGTGCTGCAGATGCTGCGAGGCTGCTAGCTAACGGATCTCCTTTATGCTAACTAACTACCCTTCATGCTAACTAACGACCCTCCATGCTAACTAATTACCCTTCATGCTAACTAACTACCCATCATTGCTAACTAATTACCATTCATGCTAACTAACTACCCTTCATTGCTAACTAACTAGCCTGCATGCTAACTAACTACCCCTTGGTGCTAACTAACTACCATTCATGCTAACTAACTACCCTTCATTGCTAACTAACTACCCTTCATGCTAACTAACTACCCTTCGTTGCTAACAGACTACCCTGGCTAACTAACTACCCTTCATGCTAACTAACTACCCTTCATTGCTAACTAACTATCCTCCATTGCTAACTAACTATCATTTTGTTGCTAACTAACTACCCTTTCTTGCTAACTAACTACCCTTCATTGCTAACTAACTACCCTTCATTGCTAACTAACTACATGTACAGTCGCAGGGGTGACTCGGTTCGACGGTTACGTTACAAAGGAAATGACTAGCATTTTATTAATGATCTATGGTCTTGTTGTAGTTTGTCTCTGGATGCGGGCTGCTTACTCAGCCAGAACCAGAACTGAGCCCAGTCATGTTTTCTTCATATGTCCTCCAGTACCAACACACCTAGTACTTATTTTATGTTATGTTTATGTTACACTCTTAAAGTGTTACATGTGTAACACAAACATAATATTTTCCTATGTCCCCCTGTACAACACACTTTTTATTTATTTATTTGATGTTACATTAGGTGTTACACTCTTAAGGTGTTACATGTGTAACACAAACAATACTTTCATGTCCTCCTGTACAACACACTTCATACTTATTTATTTGGTGTAACACTCTCATGTAACACAAGCATACTATTTTCATATGTCCTCCTCTGTACAACACACCTAGCACGTATATGTCTTTGGTGTTACATGCATGATTTACTGTATGCATTATACGTGTAATACAAACACATGATGTTTTTATTTTTTATGTGTTACTTGTGTAACACAAATATAGTATTTTCATATTGTCCTCCAGTACAATCAGACCTATTACTAATTTATTTAATGTTACATGCATGATATACTGTTTGCAAGCCTGTTACACTTATAGCAGTAATACATGACATGTTACAGTATGAAAGCACGGTAACTGTTGTGTAATTGAAACAAAGTGTTACACATGCTGTAACACATGTATCAGTAGTGCTATGGTATGTTTCTAATGAAAGCAAGGTAACATGTGTATCAGAAACATGAAGTGTTACACATGCTGTTACACGTGTATCAGTAGTACATTGGTAAGTTTCTAATGAAAGCATGGTAACATGTGAAATAGAAACATGAAGTGTTACACATGTATCAGTAGTACATTGGTATTTCTCTAATGAAAGCATGGCAACATGTGTAATAGAAACATGAAGTGTTACACATGCTGTTACCCATGTATCAGTAGTACATTGGTAAGTTTATAATGAAAGCATGGTAACATGTGTAATAGAAACATGAAGTGTTACACGTGTATCAGTGGTACATTGGTATGTCTCTAATGAAATCATGGTAACGTGTGTAATAGAAACATGAAGTGTTACACATGCTGTTACACAATGTATCAGTAGTACATTAGTAAGTTTCCAATGAAAGCATGGTAACATGTGTAATAGAAACATGAAGTGTTACACATGTATCAGTAGTACATTGGTATGTTTCTAATGAAAGCATGTGTAATAGAAACATGAAGTGTTACACATGTATCTGTAGTACATTCAGTGTTTCCCACAGGACAGGCATCTATTTGTGGTGGTGTGGTCGGCGGGGGGGGGCAGCGGCGATGACCAAGAAGAACGCGGAGTTGGAATATAATTACAACATTTTATGTACATATTTATATACAGATTTGAACAATTAGTGATTCACTGAAATATATTTATTAATTGTGGTTCTTACAAAAAATATATCTTATAAAATATAAAAGCTAAAATGTCTCTTAAAGCTCTGCCCCTTTAATTAGTGAATACTAAATAATTCAACTTTAGCATACTACTACAACCATATTATTTACCAGCAACATGAAGTGAAACAGAGGCAGAGGTGTCCTGCCACAGTCAGTCAACCTCCTCCTCCTCCTCCTGCTGAACAGGTCGCACCTGTGGTCCGGACTGTAGGCCTACCTCCTCTCCAAGTCCAGCCCTGTTCGGCCGTTGAAAATATTTTTCTATACTCATCTGTGTGAAGGAGTGAACATCCAACATTAGAATTTATTACTAACGAGCAGAAGCGCTCTATGTACAGTGCCGTCTAACCAGCAGCTCAACACATGCAGGGTTCAACGTTAAGGTTTTTTTCTACTTGCCCGACTTCTCAAATCTACTTGCCCCAATATTTTTACTTGTCCTGCCTAGGTTTTTTTCTGACTGTGTAGTGCTCATGGCTTATATCTTACTAGAATCCTTCCCGTTGACTATTTACAACACTACACAGTATTTATTATTATTATTATTATCTATAATTACATTTAAATGGCATTGCATACATGTAAAATTAAATGGTATTTCACATTATTTGACCAGTAGCAGTTACACTCATCTGAACAGGTCAGCCACCTGGTTAAAGCCCAATCACAGTTGAAATCTTGAAATGAAGGGCCTTTAATAAAACATTAACCTGGACAACATTTTAACAGCTGGTTGGCTCAGATTTTATTCTTTTCATTGCATTCACATGCTGCAGTGGACAGTGGACAATTTAGCTTCAGTCCATGTGTGTTTATTGACAACAGGGTTATAACCTGGACACGTTAGCTCGTCGGTATGAAAACAGGTGACCGAGTCAAACAGCGGCGGTGTTAATGAAGCAGCGTCAGGCGAAACCGTCAGTGAAACGCTCGGTGAAATCGCGGATTAACATTAAATATATGACGAGCCGCGAGCGATGCAGCTATAACCTATCTACCTATAACACCTGTAAAAATGAAGCAATGCTACCACGCTAGCAAGCGTTAGCTAGCCGGCTATGAGCCACCAAGCTGCTAACTATCGCCAAAAGGCACCATTTAAGTTTTTTTCCCCATGGCATCCTGGATCAAGGCTTTCAGCAGCTTTTGGACGTTTGAGGTAGAAACGTAGGAAGCGCCATCATTATGAAAAGTAGTCGGCGAGTATTTTGGTCCCGTCCGTCCGTCCCTCTTCTTCTTCTTCTTCTGGCCCACCAGGTGAATTAAGTGCTATTGGCGGAGTTACAATGCATACCGCCACCTACTGCACCGGAGGTGTAACTACAAGCAACATTCACAGACAGTCCCATTGCTTTTATGAGCGGTCGAGCGAGTCAAAAGCCGAAAAATCCATTTGTGGCGGACATAATTCTTTCGTGGCGGGCCGCCACAAATAAATGAATGTGTGGGAAACACTGACATTGGTATGTCTCTAATGAAAGCATGGTAACATGTGTAATAAAAACGTGAAGGGTTACACATGCTGTTACACAATGTATCAGTAGTACATTGGTAAGTTTCTAATGAAAGCATGGTAACAGGTGTAATAGACACATGCTGTTACACATGTACCAGTAGTACATTGGTATGTTTCCATTGAAAGCATGGCAACATGTGTAATAGAAACATGAAGTGTTGCACTTATTGCGTTACACGTGTAATACAAACATACAGGTAGTTTATTTGCTGGTATTGAATGATGTGAAGCTATGTTGTTACACATGCAAACTTCGTCCCTGGAGGAGTCCCACTCCAAGTGTGTGTGTGTGTGTGTGTGTGTGTGTGTGTGTGTGTGTGTGTGTGTGTGTGTGTGTGTGTGTGTGTGTGTGTGTGTGTGTGTGTGTGTGTGTGTGTGTGTGTGTGTGTGTGTGTGTGTGTGAGCTGGTTGTTGTTTATGGAGAAGGAGCGGTTGTAATAAAGCAGGAGAGAATAAAAGTTAATTAGTACCAGGGGAACGTCACGCTTGTCACCCGAGCCAGCTGAGCGGCAAAAACATGTTCCATGCTGAGTGCGCTGGAGATGTTGTGTGTGTTGTTATTTGACATGAGGTCTTGGTCAAAATGAACCTTTGTATGCTGGTTGTTGAAATCAGTGCAGATTTCATCAGTAATCACTTTGTCACATTTGGAGGGCCCTCAGGTTCTTTGGAACTGGTTTCTCATCTGAATAGTTGAATAATTCCAGGCGCCACTGCTGCAGATATCAGAGCGACGGGCTTCATCCTCTGTCTCTCCGCCGTCGTGAAAACATCCAACCGATATTCAGGACAAATAAAAATGGGAGGTGGTTTCCAGAAGAGAGTGGGGCGTGGCCAAGCCTTAAAGGCACCTGATCCAGGTGAGACAAAGTGGCAAACCCATAAAAACAAGAGGTAACAAAGAGCAGAGCTGCAACAGTATCTTCTTACTTGCTTAAGGCCGTGTTGCACTTCCAGAAAGACTTGCTCTACGTATGCCTCACTTAAAGGAGCCATATGTAATACTTTCATGTCAAGTCATCATTACCTTTTCTTATTACTTGTAATAAATGGAAATGGACATTTGGTATGTCAACTATATTGTCCAATACAGTCTATGATCTTGTCTAACAAAGATAGTATGTTCCTGCAGCCAATGTTAGCATGCTAGCCCGGACAATGATAAATAAATGATAAATGGGTTATACTTGTATAGTGCTTTTCTACCTTCAAGGTACTCAAAGCGCTTTGACAGTATTTCCACATTCACCCATTCACACACACATTCACACACTGATGGCGGGAGCTGCCATGCAAGGCGCTAACCAGCAGCCATCAGGAGCAAGGGGTGAAGTGTCTTGCCCAAGGACACAACGGACGTGACTAGGATGGTAGAAGGTGGGGATTGAACCCCAGTAACCAGCAACCCTCCGATTGCTGGCACGGCCACTCTACCAACTTCGCCACGCCGTCCCATACATGGACATACAGCCTAACAGGGGAAATATATGCTCGTTAGCCTGTATGTGCATGTGTCATCCAACTGACAGGGCAACATATATTTTGAACAAATAAAACCTGTGTGGATATGGGTAGTGTCAGTGCCTATTTCCTCCTCAATATGCTGATACGCTGAGGAAATGGTTCCAACATTAGCACGGCTGTCATGGCAATGTGAAACGTATGGAGACAGCCAAGAATTCCTCATTGGTGTTTGCATATTGTGGACTACATAATATGAAATATGAAAGGTTTGAAACAGTAGCCTATACGCATACCATGGTAAGATGTCTCTTTTTTAGTGTTGGGCGTACATTAGGCTGCTAAGCATCCATCCATCCATTTTCTACCGCTTTTCCCTTTTGGGGTGGCGGGGGGTCGCTGGAGCCTATCTCAGCTACATTCGGACGGTAGGCGGGGTACACCCTTGACAAGTCGCCACCTCATCGCAGGGCCAACACAGATAGACAGACAACATTCACACTCACATTCACACAATAGGGCCAATTTAGTGTTGCCAATCAACCTATACTCGTTGGTTGTAGTTGGTTTTAGTCTTTGTTTTGTGATAGTACTGATAATAACCATATGATTGCCATTTGTTGTGATATTGTCCGCAGGCATGATGTACTTCTTCCTGAAAATAGCCTCGTTGCTGTGTAAAATGTGTTGGTTATTGATTTGTTATTGACATTGTCTATTCAGCTGTTATTGACATTGTCTATTCAGCTATTATGGTCCCAGCACCTCAACCCCTAGTAAGAGGCTGTGGAAGTTTGAAGTTCCTTGGAGTAGCCCAGTCCATCCAGCTGGATTCGGCTACGTATCTGGCAACCTCAGTCAGGGAGAGAGGGAGGGGACTGCAGAATTTTGAACGTGATTGCAGTACCATTTCTGGCCACATTTTCACATATGGCTCCTTTAACCATCTCCGAGATTTATTGTCTCGTTTACTTTCAGATGATCCACAACACATTGTGTAATGGTCCACAACAACTAGATACTGCTGCACAAACATGGGTAACATCAGGAAGTAAACAAACATGAGGCCTCTTCCCACCAAAGGTTCACTAACTTGAAGTTCCTCTCGTACCTGGAAATGTAGGTTCCTGGAACTAGAGGTTCCTGTAGAAGTGTGTGGTTCATGTTTCCACCACACTTCACAGTTCAGGTTGTTTCTACAAATCAGGCCGATGACGTATGGAGTTCTACACTGATACCAATGGAACATTTCAGCTCATATTTCCCTTACTGAAGTGTCAGTAAATGGAATACAAAGCAATAATATCCTGTACAAAATGATATGATTTCAAAAATGAAGTGTACCGAATTGTTCATAAAAAGTCAGGCTTTAGTCCGCGGTGTCCAACAGTGAGACCGTCGGATGAATTCATGAGGGTCAGGTGAGTCCTTAAGGTTAATTTCAGCTGTAGATAACAACATATGCTGCAAATTCCGTATAATTTTTTCCTACACTTTGAATCCTGCGGCTTATAAAAACGGTGTGGCTAATTTATAGATTGGCCATAATATAAATTATACCTGATGAGATGGAGGAGGATCTAGGCCCGGACACTCCCCACAGTGCCCAGAACCTCCAAGCACCACCGGCGCAGCCCCAGGGCAGACCGTCGGAGGGGGGACGCGTGGCGTAGAGCGCTACCTGGACACAAGTCGAGGGACTGATCACCCTCAGCTGGGTCGCCCGGGTAAGGGTGTTTGATTAAGACCCGAAACACCCTATGACCCCGGGAGAATCACTGATGATGTGTCCAGGTTGCACCATGAGGTGTATTATTAAAACTAATTTCAAACAAAAACAACAAGCATATAGAGTGAGAAAGCATTTTATTGTTTGTGCTGTGGCGCCATCTTTTGGACGAGTTCGCTCACTGCAGGTGCTGCAGTGTTCTTCCATTTAGTACTTTCAACCGGAAGTTTAGTTTTCTAGCCGTCCATAGTGTTTCTACTCGTATGGATTCTTCAGTCATCACTCCAAGCAACGTTTGTTAGTTTTACAACATGACTAAAACTATTCTTACTTACTAAAGCGTCCCATGTGTGATGTCTGTAGGAGTGTTTTCGTGCATATTTGTACGTCCTATTGTAATGTAATCAAGCTGGTGCCGTTAGCATTAGCTAATATGCTAACATGTTTACGAGTGTCTGTGTTAGTATTTTTAACTTATTCTCATTCTTTTTGTACAGTACAAATTCCTCACTAAATTCACCAAAATGTCACCGTGGAGTTATTGAGTCTGTTTAGCTTTTTGGAAAGCTAGATTCCGCAGCTAGTGGGTCCATGACAATGACTTCTGTTTTGTTTGATCATCCATTTTACTGCCACGTTACAGACACGGTTTGGAAACAATTAAAGTATGTAAATAAACATTTTTACATCATATTTAATGTACCTGTAATGTACCATACTTACATCATATTTAGTGTACCTGTAATGTATCATATCTACGTCATATTTAATGTACCTGTAATGTACCATACTTACATCATATTTAGTGTACCTGTAATGTACCATACTTACATCATATTTAATGTACCTGTAATTTACCATATGTACATCATATTTAATGAACTTATAATGTACAATATATACATCATATTTAATGTACCTGTAGTGTACCATATTTACATCATATTTAATGTACTTATAATGTACCATACTTACATCATATTTAGTGTGCCTGTTATGTACCATACTTACATCATATTTAATGTACATGTAATGTACCATACTTACATTATATTTAATGTACCTGTAATGTACCATATTTATATCATATTTGATGTACCTGTAATGTACCATACTTACATCATATTTAATGTACTTATAATGTACCATACTTACATCATACTTAATGTACCTGTAGTTTACCATATTTACATCATATTTAATGTACGTATAATGTACCATACTTACATCATATTTAGTGTACCTGCAATGTACCATATTTACATCATATTTAATGTACTTATAATGTACCATATTTACATCATATTTAATGTACCTGTTATGTACCATACTTACATCATATTTAATTTACCTGTTATGTACCATACTCACATCATATTTATTGTACCTGTAATGTACCATATTTTCATCATATTTAATGTACCTGTTATGTACCATACTTACATCATATTTAATGTACCTGTAGTGTACCATATTTTCATCATATTTAATGTACTTATAATGTACCATACTTACATCATATTTAATGTACTTATAATGTACCATACTTACATCATATTTAGTATACCTGTAATGTACCATACTTACATCATATTTAATGTACCTGTTATGTACCATACTCACATCATATTTAATGTACATGTAATGTACCATACTTACATCATATTTAATGTACCTGGAATGTATCATATTTACATCATATTTAATGTACCTGTAATGTACCATACTTACATCATATTTAATGTAATTATAATGTACTATACTTACATCATATTTAGTATACCTGTAATGTACCATACTTACATCATATTTAATGTACTTATAATGTACCATACTTATATTTAGTGTACCTTTAATGTACCATATTTACATCATATTTAATGTACTTATAATGTACCATACTTACATCTAGGGCTGGGCGATATGGCCTTTTTTTAATAGCGCGATATTTTAAGGCCATATCGCGATACACGATATATATCTCGATATTTTGCCTTAGCCTTGAATGAACACTTGATGCATATAATCTAGGGCTCCAACTAACGATTCATTTGATAATCGATTATTACTTCGATTAATCGATTAATAATCGGATAAAAGAGACAAACTACATTTCTATCCTTTCCAGTATTTTATTGGGGGGAAAAAACAGCATACTGGCACCATACTTATTTTGATTATTGTTTCTCAGCTGTTTGTACATGTTGCAGTTTATAAATAAAGGTTTATAAAAAAAATTGCCTCTGCGCATGCGCATAGCATAGATCCAACGAATCGATGACTAAATTAATCGCCAACTATTTTTATAATAGATTTTAATCGATTTAATCGATTAGTTGTTGCAGCCCTAATATAATCACAGCAGTATGATGATTCTACGTGTCTACATTAAAACATTTTTCTTCATACTGCATTAATATATGCTACTTTAAAACTTTCATGCAGAAAAGGAAATCACAACTAAAAAAATCACTATTTTTTCATACGGTGTTGATCTGGAAATGTTTGCCTCTGCATTTTGATGGTGTGGGCGTGTGGCACCGAACGGAGATGTTGACATGCGGAGTAAGCACTCTTCATTCTCTAGCAGGTGACTTTTCAAATGATGCTACATATTAGCAGGAATGCTACTTTTTATAGCAACGCTTTTGCCCCACACTTGACAAATTACGGTTGTCTGTTCGACATATTCCCACTTGAAGCCAAACCACCGCCAGACGATAGACTCCCTGCTCTTTTTTGGGGGAATTAATTATTCCTTCATTTGTTACCAGATTCGCACCTTCTCTCTCTCGTATTACCATTCGCACGGCTGCGCTAGCATCACAGCTAACGTTACCCATGTTGCTACCTCTTTGCTGCGCGAGGGCGTATACGTATGTGACGTATGACGTGACAGTATGTAACATGTGTAAGAAGGTGCGCTTGTCTGTCTGTGAAAAGGAGACACAGGAAAGAGCGAGCAGAGCCTGTAGTGTAATGCCAGCAGCTAAAAGCAACTGCGTGAGAACGCATACTTGAATATCACGATATAGTCATTTTCTATATCGCACAGAGACAAACCCGCGATATATCGCGTATATCGATATATCGCCCAGCCCTACTTGCATCATATTTTATTTACCTGTAATGTACCATATTTACATCAGATTTAATGTACTTATAATGTACCATACTTGCATTATATTTAGTATACCTGTAATGTACCATACTTGCATTATATTTAATGTACCATATTTACATCATATTTAATGTACGTGTAATGTACCATACCTACATCATATTTAATGTACCTGTAATGTACCATATTTACATCAGATTTAATGTACCATATTTACATCATATTTAATGTATGTGTAATGTACCATCTTGTTGTGTAACAAACTAGTGTTTGGTGGTAAAAAGTCTTATATTCTTGGCTAAATGCTGTGTTCCTCGGGCTGCATTGGCCGCTCGCCTCCACCCTTTCCTCTTCAAGGCTGCGTACACCCTACCAGTGTCAGGGGGGGATCAGCTGCACCAGTCCCTGCGAGCCACACACACACACACACACACACACACACACACACACACACTGGACGGTCTGGCAAACAAAGCCACCGGCACCGCCATGTCTCCGCTCTTCCCCCCCTTCTCACGCGGCGGCAAGGGCAAGGCATGACACGGCCATCACTGCCTCTCCTCGTCAGACAGACGTGCGTTCCCAGGAAGTGAGCGTCTGTAGCCGAGCGTCAAAAGATTGTCAATCAGACGGTTGTATTCTGCTGAGGGGAGATGCTGGCTGGCCAGCGAGAGAACAGCAGGTAGGGGAGAGAGAGAAAAACAACAAGCGGTCTCCGCGGTGACGGATGTTTGCTCTTACTCGCCGTAGGGTAGTGTCTTGATATTTGTATTGTTTTTATCGGTGTGCTTGAGCCCTCCCGTTCAATGCCGCAGCCGTGAGCATCCATACTCAACATGTACGGCGTGGTGCCGGGAGACGGTCAGCATCAGCACCCGGCAGGCAGGAAGTAGTGACACAGGAAGACCATGATGTGCACAAGCACACCACTCCATGATCCCTTTCTGCTTCCTAGTTGTCTTCAGGCGTTATGCTACTTCCAATGCTGTAGAATTAGCATAGACGTTGGACATTTGCAGTGTCTGTAAGGGGGGTGTGTACATTTGTGACGTTACGTGCAATGATGATGACATGAACACAAAGATTTGTGGAGTGATAGTGATTATATGTTCTCAGACATATTGAACTATTGTGCTCAAGACATAATTTTACAGGACAAAACAGATGACAACTTGTAAAAGCATGAGGTCTACAACTTCTTTGTGTGTGTCTGGGTCAAGGACATTGGTAGCAACACTCCCCGATAAATATGTATCATTCTTGTAAGGGTAAAGTTGTATTTAAAGATTTAACTTCGCGTCTACAGCCATGTTTGTTGTTGTTGTTGTTCCACGCGCCGTTTACGAGTAGTGTTTTTATCAAAATATAACTATAGATGTCAACATTGTGTATGTGCTGAAAGATTCGTTTATGATTGTTTATCAAAATATAACGATAGATGTCAACATTGTGTATGTGCTGAAAGATTCATTTATGATTGTTTATCAAAATATAACTATAGAAGTCAACATTGTGTATGTGCTGAAATATTAATTTATGATTGTTTATCAAAATATAACTATAGATGTCAACATTGTGTATGTGCTGAAATATTAATTTGATTGTTTATGAAAAAATAACTATAGATGTCAACATTGTGTATGTGCTGAAAGATTCATTTATGATTGTTTATCAAAATATAAGTATAGATGTCAACATTGTGTATGTGTTGAAATATTCATTTAAGATTGTTTATGAAAATATAACCTTAGATGTCAGCATTGTGTACGTGCTGAAAAATTCATTTATGATTGTTTATCAAAATATAACTATAGATGTCAACATTGTGTATGTGCTGAAAGATTCATTTATGATTGTTTATCAAAATATAAGTATAGATGTCAACATTGTGTATGTGTTGAAATATTCATTTAAGATTGTTTATGAAAATATAACCTTAGATGTCAGCATTGTGTACGTGCTGAAAAATTCATTTATGATTGTTTATCAAAATATAACTATAGATGTCAACATTGTGTATGTGCTGAAAGATTCATTTATGATTGTTTATCAAAATATAAGTATAGATGTCAACATTGTGTATGTGTTGAAATATTCATTTAAGATTGTTTATGAAAATATAACCTTAGATGTCAGCATTGTGTACGTGCTGAAAGATTCATTTATGATTGTTTATCAAAATATAACTATAGATGTCAACATTGTGTATGTGCTGAAAGATTCATTTATGATCGTTTATCAAAATATAACTATAGATGTTAACATTGTGTATGTGCTGAAAGATTCATGTATGATTGTTTATCAAAATATAACTATACTGTAGATGTCAACATTGTGTATGTGCTGAAAGATTCATTTATATGATTGTCTTTGGTAAAAGCTTAACTCCTTTAGGTTTTGCTCACATTTGATTAAGACTTGCTAGTTGGTTCTTTTGGAAACACAAACATGTGTTTAAGAAATACAAATAATATCAAGTTAATACTTAAATGGGACCTAATAACCGTTAAAATATATCTAAAAACCTTTAACAAAGTGGTCACTGCAAACATTCTTCGACTGTGCTCCCTTGGACTGGAATGTGAGCTGCATGATTTTCTCGTCGCTGTTTTGTAAAATCTTGCACTCTTCCTCTCTTTTTGATTTGCTCTCGAGGAACTCTGATGGAACGTTGATCCTTTTTGCAATTTAAATGACTCATACAGCCGAAAACAACACTAGCAAAGTGCATTTTTTCTTCGAGAAAGGTTAAATGGCGCCGAGTGGCCATTGAGAACAAAACTAGCTTGACCAGCACGCATGTTTAATGGTCAGGACGTGACGTCAGTAAAATCCAAGCAATGAAGAGCTGAGTGTATTTCTTACTAAAAATATACACATATCCAAACCCAGAAAACATTGTACGCAAGAAAAAATTCAGATGTATTCAAGTGTACACACGCACAAATCCATGCACGTTTCTTTTTTACATCGCAATCAACATGGCTTTGATCCCAGTATTAATATCATTTTTATAATTTACAAAGTCCCCTGCTCACAGCCAGATTAGTTTCATGTGAAAAATATACAATTATTTGGTTTGCATTTTTTTTTATGTACACATACCAGCATATCAAAAAGGATACGGAAGACTTTGACTCTCGTCTGATTACTCAATTTATTATCAAGTATCACGCTTGTTACATGAGGCCCCAGGTGTGTTACAGTGTATCTTTGTGGCAGATAGCCATGCAAATGTCAGCCTCCACTGGAAATCTTTCAGCTGCTGACCTCCACATTGGCCTTTTTAAAAGCGTTTATCGGGGCAAACAGCTGGATGAGAAACCGCATGGCAAGTTTACGAGCTGCTGGTGGATGCCATGACTCCGCCCTTTATGTCCCCCAAGCCAGACAATGTTTGCTAAAGGCCCAAATAAACAAGGCCGAGGTGTCACCTCTACTCCTGTTTGGACTTGATGACAATCAGCCGTTGCAACCTTTTGTCTACATTTCACACTGCTTAACGGCTTGCGGTAACGTGCATGTTTCCTTTTGCTGCTGGGTTAAAAAAAATAAATGTCTCCACGTGATAGGGGCCGGACAATAAACGCTATCAATGATGACTGCGGTAAAACTCCCCACTCTTTGAAATGAAAATGGTAGAAAAAGCGAGATTTATGACTGCAATTTGATAAACTCACAGACTGACTGGCACCAGTTCACTAGCTTAAATGCTAACAAGAAAACAAGAGACATCAATGACTTTCCCCATGAAGAAAGGACATCCCCTAATCTAAACGTATATAAACACATTACTGTGTGAGCAACTAAGATATTTATTTCTGTACGTTGAACCTACAAGCTGTGAGTCATCCTTCTATACCAGATGGAGGTGTTTTACGGTGCATTCAAGGACCGCTGAATAGAGTAGGACGCCATGTAATATTAAAATATTTTATTTGTTAGCACTTTTCATTAAAATAAATGTTAAAGTGCTACATTAAATTTTAATATTTAACACAATAAACGTTTAGCCATTAAAACAGATAAAATATTAAGACAAAGTAGTGCCTTTTTTTAACAGTGTGTCTATTTTATTTATAAAAAAAACAACCCAAAAAAACGTTCTAAATATTTCAGTGTGTGTATAAGTAAGTTTTGAGCACATTCAACAATATGGCTTTAATAATGATAACCGTGATATGAAATCACTGTAAAAGTCCACCTTGGTGAAGAAAAGTCCTGTGAGAAGTATTTCTTCTTAAAGGGGAACTGCACTTTTTTTTTCGCCTATGGTTCACAATCATTATGAGAGACAAGATGACAATAGGTTTTCTGCATTCTAATTTGTAAAATTAGTCTCTTTATTGGTGGATAGTAATGCAGCTTATAGGAGCAATCAATTCTACCTCTAAATCACTTTAAAAATGCATTCAAAAACCGTCAACAATACTTCATTTACGTTGTGTAACCTGTATAATAACAAACTGTAGCAACATTGTTATTGTAACAACGGGTGCGTGCAACACGTTTGAGTTTTAAAACACAACACAATGTGATAAGACACCAATCTGTACTGAGTAATAAACATGAACAATCATATTACAGTAGCTGTAAAGTATTATTTCATGTTTTGTTTGTACACATCTAACCAGACAGCATATGTACTGTAGTGTATGGTGATGTATAATGATCAATATTTAAAGTGTGACTCACTTGATGGATAGTTGTCTGTGTGGTCCAGCTGGCCTGGGACATTTTTTCCGGTTTATTTGGGTAAGCACTCAATTTACGTATGTCAAAATAGCTTGGCTTCGATTTCCACATTTATATTGTCAAAGTCACTTTCACCTCACTCTCTCGGCTTCCATCTGATCCATCGTGTCACCCTTACTATGTGCTCACTTCTAGAAGCAGCAGTTCATCCTAAGTATATTCAGCTTCAAAAAGATAAGGTTGTGAAATCTCATTTGTCCAAAAATAGTCGTCTTTGTTGTCTGTTACCGAGTGTGCCATGATTAGAACACACACGCCTTTGTTACCAAATGTAGGAACACAGCTGTTGCCAGAAATCGGAAGTGTGTTGCTACGGGAACGGAAATAAATGCGCAGAGGAAATTACTTCCGGCAATGATTAAAATGACTAAAATAAAGTTAATATTGTACATATTATTATGAAAGTGTCTGTTACTACATTATATATATACTTGCAGTGTGTATATTGTACATATTGTTATGAAGGTGTCTGTTACTACATTATATATATATATATATATATATATATATATATGCAGTGTTTCCCACACATTCATTTATTTGTGGCGGCCCGCCACGAAAGAATTACGTCCGCCACAAATGGATTTTTCGGCTTTTGACTCGCTCGACCGCTCATAAAAGCAATGGGACTGTCTGTGAATGTTGCTTGTAGTTACAACTCCGGTGCAGTAGGTGGCGGTAACTCCGCCAATAGCACTTAATTCACCTGGTGGGCCAGAAGAAGAAGAAGAAGAAGAAGAGGGACGGACGAAACGGGATCAAAATACGAGGGTAATATAGGTTCTAGGTAGATATGTTATAGCTGCATCGCTCGCGGCTCGTCATATATTTAACGTTAATCCGCTGCTTCATTAACACCGCCGCTGTTTGACTTGTGGGCCGGGGCAGACGAACGTAGTAAAAGTCACGTGTTACCCTACCGACGAGCTAACGTGTCCAGGTTATAACCATGTTGTCAATAAACACACATGGACTGAAGCTAAATTGTCCACTGTCCACTGCAGCATGTGAATGCAATGAAAAGAATACAATCTGAGCCAACCAGCTGTTAAAATGTTGTCCAGGTTAATGTTTTGGCCATTAAAAGCCCTTCATTTTAAGATTTCAACTGTGATCGGGCTTTAAACAGGTGGCTGACCTGTTCAGATGAGTGTTACTGCTACTGGTCAAATAATGTGAAATACCATTTAATTTTACATGTATGCAATGCCATTTAAATGTAATTATAGATAATAATAATAATAATAATAAATACTGTGTAGTGTTGTAAATAGTCAACGGGAAGAATTTTAGTAAGATATAAGCCATGAGCACTACACAGCCAGAAAAAAACCTAGGCAGGACAAGTAAAAATATTGGGGCAAGTAGATTTGAGAAGTCGGGCAAGTAGAAAAAAACCTTAACGTTGAACCCTGCATGTGTTGAGCTGCTGCCACTTAAGGTTAGACGGCACTGTACATAGAGCGCTTCTGCTCGTTAGTAATACATTCTAATGTTGGATGTTCACTCCTTCACACAGATGAGTATAGAAAAATATTTTCAACGGCCGAAAAGGGCTCGACTTGGAGAGGAGGTAGGCCTACAGTCCGGACCACAGGTGCGACCTGTTCAGCAGCAGGAGGAGAAGGAGGTTGACTGACTGTGGCAGGACACCTCTGCCTCTGTTTCACTTCATGTTGCTGGTAAATAATATGGTTGTAGTAGTAGGCTAAAGTTAAATTATTTAGTATTCACTAATTAAAGGGGCAGAGCTTTAAGAGACATTTTAGCTTCTATATTTTATAAGATATATTTTTTGTAAGAACCACAATTAATAAATATATTTCAGTGAATCACTAATTGTTCAAATCTGTATATAAATATGTACATAAAATGTTGTAATTATATTCCAACTCCGTGTTCTTCTTGGTCATCGCCGCTGCCGCCGCCACCCCCCACCCCCCGACCACACCACCACAAATAGATGCCTGTCCTGTGGGAAACACTGTATATATATATATATATATATATATATATATATGTATATATAAACTTGCAGTTTGTATATTGTACATATTACATATTGTTATGAAGGTGTTTGTTACTACATTATATATATACTTGCAGTGTGTATATTGTACATATTACATATTATGAAGGTGTCTGTGACTACATTATATATATACTTGCAGTGTGTATATTGTACATATTGTTATGAAGGTGTCTGTTACTACATTATATATATACTTGCCGTGTGTATATTGTACATATTACATATTGTTATGAAGGTGTCTGTTACTACATTATATTTATACTTGCAGTGTGTATATTGTACATATTACATAAATTTATGAAGGTGTCTGTTACTACATTATATATATACTTGCAGTGTGTATATTGTACATATTACATATTGTTATGAAGGTGTCTGTTACTACATTATACATATACTTGCAGTGTGTATATTGTACATATTACATATTGTTATGAAGGTGTCTGTTACTACATGATATATATACTTGCAGTGTGTATATTGTACACAATCAATGTTTACTTATACAGCCCTAAATCACAAGTGTCTCATATTGTTATGAAGGTGTCTGTTACTACATTATATATATGAACCCCCTTCCTTGTCCTCCATCATGGTGCTGGAGGTCCAGCTCTCTCCAAATGTAAATCGGGCTTTTTCTCACCGAGCCTCTTTCTTTTCTGTTGGCGGTCCTCGGCTTCCAAATCCCTTCCCGTGGTTACGTCACGCTCTCTCGGGAGCGCTTTGAAGACTTTGGGCTTTTCCAGGACACGGGCTGCCTCCATCTCTTGGCGCTAACTCCCCGCGATGCTCATGGCACTTGACGTTTGCTTGCTGAGGAGTCCACATTCCATGCATGCCTTCAGCCCAGACCAGGTCTTTCAAGTGGTCATTAGAAAAACAACATTTAGCTTGTTAGCTCGCCAGTTAGCCTGTCTTCTATAGAGGAACTTGTTATTGTGCTTCGTTGTGTGTGAGGCCTTCTTCAGTCAGGGGTGTGCTAGCACGGCTCTACGCTGGTCGCCCCCACCCAGACCCAGATCTATTTCTGGTGGGTGCTTGACAGTGACTCACATGTGTGCCTGCTGACTTGTTCCATCACTTGTTGCCAAAGAGACAATTACGACAAAGTGATGAACCACGGCTTTCCACAGTGAGCAACAACACCTGGGCCCTCGTGTAACAAGCTTGCCATTTTTCACCACCAAGTTGAGATGTGTCCAGACTGACGTTGACGTGGAAATGTTTGGAGATTGGAGTTTCACATGAAACTCCAATATGGCTGTAAGCAGCATGAACACATTTTGTGTTGTAAATTATTATTTGCAAATTAAACTACCAGTAGTTGACTGTATATGCTTATGTGTGTTTCATTGTATGATTAAACATATCAATTGTATTTACATTCTGCAAAGTATGTGAAAATACACTCGAAACATCACAAAATGACACAAATTCAGTCGGCCATTTTGAAACTTCCGTTCCAAATGTTGTCAGGTTGAAACACTGATGACATCTATCAAACAGACAATAAGCAAGGAATCATGCAGAGACAGAGTTAAATTTTACTCATGAGGAGAGACGTATTGGGCTGTACACTTAGTTACAGTTCCAACCTACGCTCTAAGGCACAGCCCACGTGCTCCACTATTTATTCGGGAGGTCCCTGGTTACATCACTGAGGCTGCTTCTGAAGGAAGGGGGTAATTTCAGCAGACCCAGTTAGACACAATATATGATTATTCAGAAATGGAAATGTGCTGACACTCGTGATATCGCCCTGTCTCTGCCTTGTCTGCGTCAAGATACTCGATGTTCGCCCTTGGCAGTCAGCAGGCCGGGCCTGGACACAAACACTGATACGAGACGACTCGCAATCCAAGATTGCAAGTTGTCCCTTTGCACAGATAGAAATGTACAACTTCAGCACAATTGATAATAACTATAGCAACGGCCTTTAAGCATAAGAATTGTGTGATAACTTACACATAATTATTCTAACATTTATCATCGGTAATTTCCGTAGATCCTACGTCACTAAAGTAACACGTCTGCATTCTGACCATATTATTAGAGCAGTCATACTGGAAATAAAGACATTCACAAAACAATAACACACATTTTTTTATATATGTTTATGCATTCTAAATGGTAAATAAATATGAAACAATTGAGTCAACAGATGGAAGGTCCTCTCCATGTACATGTGGTCACCTGAATATGAAGCAAATATGAATGGTATTGTTATTATAAGCTCCTACGCAGACAGACTATTTTAGTGACACATTGATAGCAGTGAGCTAATGCTAGCTTGCGCTGCTATTGTTGACACACAGCTACTTCTGCTTGGTGTCAAACTTGCTAAAGGTAAATTGTAGATTATAATTCATGCATCGCTCACCTGCTAGGAGAGAAATGTGACCATGGACCCACAGGCTGGTCCACTCTCACATCCCCCAAGATGGCCAAGAAGTTGAACAACTTTTTTTAGTGTGATTAATTCTTCATCTAAACGGAATTATGTGATCCCAGTGAGAGTGGAAATATTACAGTAAGTGTTTGTTTTATTATGGTTAGTTTGTATGTTTAGCAGCCAGCAATGCTGCTAATGCTATAGTGTCACAATAAAGCTACATCCGTTTAGCACTCGGCTTCTAAAACTTATTGTTCATCCTCTTCGTGTTCAGGCTCAAGCTATAAGGCTCTGGATCATAATTTGTCCTAAATTAATTGTTGTTGTCTCTCATGAAGTCTGCTTGATTAGCATTGTTGTTGATGGGGAAGGGATCTGTGCTTCCTCCTCTACATCACACGACCACGTGACTGACTTCCTCATTATCTCTCAAAATGTCCCGGTAATCTCCGTGAGATTGATACTATTTTGATCATATCTATTTATTCCCAAACTTTGCAAGTCTTTAGGTGTGATACATCAGATATATATGATGATAACTTCAATATAGAGACAACTACTTTCTTCATATTTTTATGGGTGTAGTCAGAATCCTCCTCTGCTAAAGTTGTACGTATCATTGCAGCGACCATCTTACTTTATCTCCGGTCTCCATTGACTTTTGTATGCCCTGCCCATCCATCTTCTTCTTCACCTTCTTCCTGTCCTGACCAGTCCCTTTTTATTCCGGCCTGTGTACAGTTCTGGCAGACCTCCCAGCCATGATGAGGAAGAAGCACCTCCCACTGAGTCCTACTGAAAGCTAATTGGCCAGCGTGGCTACTTTCAATATGATTTGTCTATTTATTAGGTAGGCGTGGCCTAGGCGGGTCCCGGACATAGGAAGGCCCCTGGACTCTTGTTCAGTCAATTAGAACCAGCAGAGACAAAAGTATCGGGACAGGTGAATGTGGCGCTGCTTCAACCATTGCAGATACAACTGGTCTTTTTAGCAGGTTCTGTGCTGACTTCCTGTAGCGTGTCCTGGAAAGATCCTGTGGTCCATGAGTCTGGATCCACACCTGCTTACCAATGAGATGGAGGAGGGACTCTTAAAACTTACAAACGTTGCTTGGAGTGATTAATGAAGAATCCATATGAGTAGATACGCTATGGATGGCTAGAAGATTGAACAGCGCTCCAGTTGGAAAAAAAAAAAGCACTACCGATAAATGGAAGGACACTGTAGCACCTGCAGTGAGCAAATTCGTCAAAAAGATGGCGCCATAGCATAAACAATAAAGTTTATGTTAGCGTTTTTTCTTATTATTTTTTTTTATACATAAAATTATTTTCATTATTGCTGTCAGCGAGGAAAAATCCATAAATTAGCCGCTCCGTCTTATAAGCCGCAGGTTTCAAAGCGTAGGAAAAAAGTATCAATTTATACTTTATGGGACTCTCACCATCAATAATTCTCCCCAAAAATGTTTTGATATCTGACCGGGCGTTTATTTGAGTTCTTGTGAGAATTCTTCTCTGATGCCGCTCCATGCAGTACTGGTTGCCCAAAGTACGCCTCCTCTGCTTGCCTGTCACAACTCTCAATTATTGCCAGGAAATCCCGATTTTGTCCTTACTTTCTGGCATCTTCCTGCTCCCGTTTTGTTTGTTTTTGGCCATGGCAGCGATGGTGTTGCTCGACAAGCCTCCGCCCGCAACACCCGCAGTGGGGTCTCATTAAAGGAGCGCCACCAGTTTCATGTTCCGTCATTCAGTCAAATAATAACACCACAGGGACGGACATGAAGACGACAGAAAATGCAAACTTTGTGTAAATATCTTGACAAATATGAGATTATTATAATTAGTAAAGGAGAGCAGTTACAATGTGTTAAATCCATAAAGTGGTATACAAACCCCGTTTCCATATGAGTTGGGAAATTGTGTTAGATGTAAATATAAACGGAATACAATGATTTGCAAATCCTTTTCAACCCATATTCATCTGAATGCACTACAAAGACAACATATTTGATGTTCAAACTCACAAACTTTTTTTTTTTTTTTTTTACAAATAATAATTAACTTAGATTTTCATGGCTGCAACACGTGCCAAAGTAGTTGGGAAAGGGCATGTTCACCACTGTGTTACATGGCTTTTCCTTTTAACAATACTCAGTAAACGTTTGGGAACTGAGGAGACACATTTTTTAAGCTTCTCAGGTGGAATTCTTTCCTATTCTTGCTTGATGTACAGCTTAAGTTGTTCAACAGTCCGGGGAACTCCGTTGTGGTATTTTAGGCTTCATAATGCGCCACACATTTTCAATGGGAGACAGGTCTGGACTACAGGCAGGCCAGTCTAGTACCTGCACTCTTTTACTATGAAGACACGTTGATGTAACACGTGGCTTGGCATTGTCTTGCTGAAACAAGCTGGGGCGTCCATGGTAACATTGCATGGATGGCAACATATGTTGCTCCAAAACCTGTATGTACCTTTCAGCATTAACGGCGCCTTCACAGATGTGTAAGTTACCCATGTCTTGGGCACTAATACACCCCCATACCATCACGGATGCTGGCTTTTCAACTTTGCGACTATAACAATCCGGATGGTTCTTTTCCTCTTTGGTCCGGAGGACACGACGTCCACAGTTTCCAAAAACAATTTGAAATGTGGACTCGTCAGACCACAGAACACTTTTCCACTTTGTATCAGTTCATCTTAGATGAGCTCAGGCCCAGCGAAGCGGACGGCGTTTCTGGGTGTTGTTGATAAACGGTTTTCGCATAGAAGAGTTTTAACTTGCACTTACAGATGTAGCGACCAACTGTAGTTACTGACAGTGGGTTTCTGAAGTGTTCCTGAGCCCATGTGGTGATATCCTTTACACACTGATGTCGCTTGTTGATACAGTACAGCCTGAGGGATCGAAGGTCACGGGCTTAGCTGCTTACGTGCAGTGATTTCTCCAGATTCTCTGAACCCTTTGTGAAATCCCTAAATTCCTTGCAATAGCTGGTTGAGAAAGGTTTTTCTTAAACTGTTCAACAATTTGCTCACGCATTTGTTGACAAAGTGGTGACCCTCGCCCCATCCTTGTTTGTGAATTACTGACCATTTCATGGAATCTACTTTTATACCCAGTCATGGCACCCACCTGTTCCCAATTTGCCTGTTCACCTGTGGGATGTTCCAAATAAGTGTTTGATGAGTATTCCTCAACTTTATCAGTATTTATTGCCACCTTTCCCCACTTCTTTGTCACGTGTTGCTGGCATCAAATTCTAAAGTTAATGATTATTTGCAAAAAACATCAAATATGTTGTCTTTGTAGCATATTCAACTGAATATAGGTTGAAAATGATTTGCAAATCATTGTATTCCGTTTATAGTTACATCTAACACAATTTCCCAACTCATATGGAAACAGGGTTTGTAAATTAAAAGGAGTCGATGAAAACACAACATCACGAGATGCCTGCAGCGTCCGGCATCTGGAGGTCATTGCAGTCCACTTCCTGTTTGTGTGAAAGGTTGCAGTTTGAGGAAGACAAAACATTGCAGCAGCAGAAAAGTTGAACGTCCTGTTGTAAGAGTTTCCTGCTGACTGACAGTCAATTCTGGATGCTCACGGAACTCTTTAACACATTACAACGGGACTGTCTGGGACTGTAGTTTGTGGCTACAGTCAACGCTGCCTCTTGGTCTGCCAGAGAATAAGAAGACACAGCAGGAGGGGTCAAGTGCTGCCAATTTATACATAGCGAGTATTCGGATCCCTCTCCATACCTTTACCTATGGAATGAGCATTATATTATTGGAATATATGTTATCATTGTTATTATGGGCCTGCTGCAATGCAAGCAGCCCATACTTCACAGTTTATTAAACATATAATTTTTCTATCTTTTAGCATGCTAACACGCTAACATCAAAGTGCTAACTGTTTTTTGCAAATGTTATGCTTTTTTTGTCTAATTCCGCAGCAAATTCCATCAATATGTGAATTTTGCAACCAGGGGTGGAAGCAGATTGGACTTGGTGTATAGTAATATTAAACAGGCGTATAAAGCTGCACCACACCCCCACTTCAGCTCCTCAGACCATCTATCTGTGATGCTAATTCCTGCATACAAGCCCCTGCTGATCAGGAAGCAAGCTACAGTGAAGCAGGTGAGGACCTGGCCAGAGGGAGCAATGTCAGCATTACAAGACTGCTTCAAAATCACAGACTGGGACATGTTCAAAGCAGCCGCCACCGAAAATCACCACACATGTGTAGAGGAGTATGCAGAGTCTGTGTCCGCATACATTCAGAAGTGCATGGAGGATGTCAGTGTGATCAAGAACATCCCCACACGTGCCAACGAGAAACCCTGGATGAACAATGAGGTACGTGCAATGCTGAAGGCTCGGAACAAGGCTTTCAAGTCTGGTGACATGGTGGCATTAAAATCAGCCAGAGCTAACCTGAACCGTGCCATTAAGGTTGCAAAGCGGGCTCACTGTCAGAAAGTGCAGGACTTCTTCGACAACTCCACAAACACTAGACGAATGTGGCAGGGCATACAGGTCATCACGGACTTTAAAGCAGCCCCCTGTCCCTGTGACCACAGTATCAGCTTCCTAGATGACCTTAACAACTACTTTGCAAGGTTTGAGGCACTCAACACCACTCCGGCGAAAAAATCCATCCCTCGCCCTGATGAGCAGCTGCTCAACCTGGATATAGCGGATGTCCGGAAAACCCTGAGGAGAGTGAACCCCCGGAAAGCACCAGGACCTGATGACATTCCCGGCAAGGTGCTAAGGGATGTGCAGACCAGCTGGCTGGGGTTCTCACAGACATCTTCAACATCTCGCTGACCCAGGCTGTGGTACCATCATGTTTTAAGACGGCCACAATCATTCCAGTGCCAAAAAAACCCACAATCTCCTCCCTCAATGATTACCGCCCCGTTGCACTCACCCCCATCATAATGAAGTGCTTCGAGAGGCTGGTAAAGGAATATTCTGTCTCCAGACTTCCCCCCACATTCGACCCATACCAGTTTGCTTATCGCCCTAACCGCTCCACAGAGGACGCCATCTCCTCTGCACTCCACCTGAGCTTAGAACATCTGGAAGGAAAGGACACACACACGTGCGGATGTTGTTCCTGGACTTCAGCTCAGCATTCAACACCATCATCCCGCAACATTTGGTGGGCAAACTGGCCCCCCTTGGATTCAGTACCCCCCTATGCAACTGGCTGCTTGACTTTCTCACAGACAGACCCCAATCTGTGAGAGTGGGCAACAACACTTCCAGTGCCATCTCCCTGAGCACCGGCTCCCCCAAGGGCTGCGTCCTGAGTCCGCTGCTGTTCACGTTGATGACTCATAACTGCTGCGCCAGGTTCACTACTAACCACATTGTGAAGTATGCGGACGACATGACAGTAGTGGGCCTCATCCGTGACAACAATGACATGGACTACAGGGAGGAGGTGAAACATCTGGTTGACTGGTGCAGAACCAACAACCTGGTCCTGAATGTCAACAAGACCAAGGAGATCATCTTTGACTTCAGGAAGCACCAGTCCAGCCACGCTCCACTCTACATCAACGGCACAGCGGTGGAGATAGTAAGCAGCACCAAGTTCCTGGGGGTGCAGATAACTGACAATATAACCTGGTCCCTACACACCGGAGCTCTTGTAAAAAGAGCTCAGCAGCGCATGCACTTTTTGCGTCGGATGAAAAGAGCACAGCTCCCTCCCCCCATTCTCACCACATTATACAGAGGCACTATAGAGAGGCTGCTGACCAACAGCATCTCTGTCTGGACTGGAGCCTGCAATGCCTCAGACTGGAAGTCTCTCCAGAGAGTGATGAGGACGGCGGAAAAGATCATCAGGACTCCTCTTCCTCCTATCCAGGAGATCGCAAAAAGCCGCTGCCTGACCAGGACTCAGAAAATCTGCAAAGACTCCTCCCACCCCCACCAAGGATTGTTTTCACTGCTGGAGTCTAGAAAGAGGTTCCGCAGCCTCCGAAGCAGAACCTCCAGGTTCTGTAACAGCTTCTTCCCTCAAGCCGTAAGACTCTTGAACGCATCATAATAATCCCCTCAATTCCCCCCAAAATGGATTAACTCGCTGGAATAAAAAAGACAATATAACATACATCCATAAACGTGGAAGCATGTGAAAAAGTGCAATATATTTATCTGTACAGTAATCTATTTATTTATTTATATATATTATATATATTTATTTATTTAATATATATATTTAAATATTATTTATATATATTTATTTATTTATATATGCACCTTATTGCTTTTTTTTATCCTGCACTACCATGAGCTTATGTAACGAAATTTCGTTCTTATCTGTGCTGTAAAGTTCAAATTTGAATGACATTAAAAAAGGAAGTCTAAGTCTAAGTCTAAATTGATCTTTCACTCATATAACTTGGTATTTGAAACATGCTAACTGTATGCATGCTAACATTGAAATGCTAGCTTTATGAGCTAATTTTGCTACCGTTTACCCTAGAGTCATATAACTTTATATGTGACACTTGTTAACTGTTATCATGCTAATGTTAGCATGCTAGCATACTAATATGAACATGCTACCTTTTTAGCTAACTTTACCTTTTGTTCTCTACTTAGACAGCCATACAACTTACAGTAATATAACTTGGTATGTGACACATGCTAACTGATAGCATGCTATTGTCAGCTTGCTAGCATGCTAAAATTAGCACGCTAACTTGTTGAGCTAGTTTTGCAACCATTTACCCCAGAGTCATATAACTTGGTACGTGACACTTGTAAACTGTTAGCATTCCAACGTTAGAATGCTTTTATTAAAGAGCTAACTTTTATTTGCTAGATGTACTCTTTTTTTCTCTAATTCCCCAGCCATACACCTTAGAGTCATATAACTTGGTATGTGACATAAAATAAATATTATCATGCTCACGTTAGCTTGCTAGCATGGTAACATTAGCATACTAACTTTTTGAGCTAGTTTTGCAAACGTTTAACCCAGAGTCATATAACTTGGTATGTGACACTTGTTACCTGTTAGCATGCAAACAATAGCATGCTAGCAAGGTAAATTAAGTATGCTAACTTTCTCATCTAATTTAAAAAAACAATTCTTTTTCCGCAGCTTGGTATATGAAACATGCTGAGTGTTATCATGCTATCGTTAGCACACATGCTAAGTGTTAGCATTTTTATGTAAACATGCTACTGTTTTAGGCTAGCTCTGTGGCTTGTTATGTACAGTTACACCTAAAACTCATAGATTCAGACCCTCTGCACCATTTAATAAGTATGGCGGCTTCCGGCAACCCCCGGCCAGAGGTCCAGGGCACAGATAGCAGGCCCATCACAATTTTCTAGTTATTATTATTATATTATTATTATAGGACCCTGTTATGCAAACCAGATGAACCAAAAGCACTTCATGATGTTTCTTCTTATAAAGGGGAACTGCAACCCAACACATATGTCTTTCCTTTTTTTCTGTATTCTAAATCACAAAACAATTTTAGCAAGAGGTGGCTAACAATGTAGCTAATGGAAATGAACTATTCCACCTATATGGCTCTCAAAAAAGCGCCAACAAAACTGTTTACATGTCATAATCTGAATATTGATTAATAATAACCAAGTATTGGCAACATTGCTATTATAAGAGCTAACGCAGAGGGACTACTTTTAGTAACACAGCGCCGTGATCACAGAGCGCTAACTGTTATATTGACATATTGAGCTGCTGCATGGTCTCTGAGTCGGTGAAAGTGAATTCTAGATGATAAATCATGTCTCTCACCTGGATAGTAGAAGGTTGTGGACATAATCTGACAAGTTGGTCAACTTTGATATCCAACATAGACCCGGAGACATCACTAGTGGAAATACACAAAAACATGCTTTACCTGAGTTTGAGTATTATGTTGAATTTAGAAGCTAAACGGGGAACACAAGTCTAGTGCTGAAAGATATAAAAATCCTAGTGAGAGAAGACATTGTACAGAATGTGATTGTTTTATTATGTTTGTTGTCCCATCAAGTCTGCCATGATTAATAGTTGTGTTGTTGTTGAAGGAAAAGTAAAAGTGATGTGATGAATACTTAAAATGATGAAATATGTCAATATGACATGTTATTATGAATGTTACTACATGACATATATACTTACAGTGTGTATATAAAATGTATAAACATAACATGTTATTATGAATGTTACTACATGACATTAGGGCTGAAACGACGCGTCGACGTAGTCGACGTCATCGGTTACGTAAATACGTCGAGGACGTTTTTGTTCGTCGACGCGTCGCATATTTACGTCACACTACCGTCATGGCGGAGCGCAAAGCAGACGATGCGAGCGGTGCGAGCGAGGGGAAAAAAGCACGCCAAAAGTCGTCAAAAGTGTGGGAGTATTTCAATAAACGGCCTAAGAAGAAACGCTACTTTTACTCCGCTACTTTTATCTACATTCAGCTCGCTACTCGCAACTAATTTTTATCGATCTGTTAATGCACGCTTTGTTTGTTTTGGTCTGTCAGACAGACCTTCAAAGTGCTTGCCTTACTGGTGACGTTTCACTTCGTTCCACCAATCAGATGCAGTCACTGGTGACGTTGGACCAATCAAACAGAGCCAGGGGTCACATGACCTGACTGGCTCCGAGCTAACTTCGGGTGTTACCATTTAGTGGTCAATTGTACGGAATATGCACTGTACTGTGCAATCTACTAATAAAAGTTCCAATCAATCAATCAAAAGTGTGAAGGAAAAAAGACCCTTTTTTTATTTCAACCGTAAAGACTGACTGCACAGTTCCTGTCTTCACAATAAAAGTCCCGCTCCATCGCGCCTGCGCTTTCAAAATAAGAGTCTCCGAAAGCCAGCGCAAACAAGCTAGCAAGCTACGGAGTTTGCCGCCAATGTATTTCTTGTAAAGGGTATAAAAACGAATATGGAAGGTGGACAAATAAGATGCCAAATAACAACCACTTTCATGTGGTATTAGACAGAAAGGAGGAACTTTTTTTCTCCTCCATTTGAAAACGTGGACGTTACCAGCACTACTTCCTGATTACAATCAATGCAAGTCATCAGAATCAGGTAATACACCAACTTATATTCTTGTCTTCATGAAAGAAAGGAATCTATATGTTAAACATGCATGTATAATTATTAAAACACCTTTAACATGTAAACAAAAACGGCAAAATAAATAAATATAAATTATATACTGTATATATCAATGTATGTATATATATATATAAATATATATGTATATATATATATATATATATAAGTGTGTGTGTGTGTGTGTGTGTATATATATATATATATATATATATATATATATATATATATATATATATGATATGTGTGTGTATGTTACTCAGTACTTGAGTATTTTTTTCACAACATACTTTTACTCAAGTAAATATTTGGGTGACTACTCCTTACTTTTACTTGAGTAATAAATCTCTAAAGTAACTACTCTTACTTGAGTACAATTTCTGGCTACTCTACCCACCTCTGCTAATAATGTTGTTGTATGCACACTGTGTCGAGCGGAAATGGCCTATCATAGCAGCACAACGGCAGCGTTCTTGCCATCACCATCAACTAGTCAATCGTCCGCGTGAGTATACGTTGTCATCATTACACAAAAACATGAATGTGTCATTTGTATCTGCGTTGTAAATTCATAAACTAAAGCACCGTTTCGCTCTGAGAGGAGCGTTTGGCGTGCCTGTTCAGTGTTTACAAAGACGCGCTCCTCTTTAACGCTAACGTTAATTAGTTGTGCAAATACCTTTTACAACATTAACAATTACGTATACTATGTACAAACGAACAATTAACTTTCACTTTAATCATACTATCATTGTTGTGTTATTAAGCAAAATAAGCAAAAGTTTTACTTTTGTTGAAATGTTTACACTGTTGTTACAGAATATTTCGTTTTGCACTTTTTTGTATTGGATGTTTATCTTTATTTTTGCACATTTTAGCAAATAAGCAATACTTTTACTTTTGTTGAAATGTTTACACTGTTGTTACAGAATATTTCCGTTTTGCACTTTTTTAAATTGGATGTTTATCTTTATTTTTGCACATTTTAAAGCAAAATAAGCAATACTTTTACTTTTGAAATGCTTATACTATTGCAGAATATTAAGATTTGCACTGGATGTTTACTTTTATATTTGCACATTAAAAGCAAATAAGCTACTTTTAATTTTGTTAAATGTTTACATTGTTACAGAATATTTTGTCATGTTGTTGTCAATGTTGACTGAGTGGCCATACTTTTTTTTTTGTAAATAAAAGCCATGCCTTTTGAAAAAACTGGCCTACATTTATTTTTTCATCTTCATTTTAAATAAAAAAAAAAATCGGTAAAAGGAAAAATAATCTATAGATTAATCGAAAAAAATAATCTATAGATTAACCGATTAATCGAAAAAATAATCGATAGATTAATCGATAGAAAAATAATCGTTAGCTGCAGCCTTACATGACATATATACTTACAGTGTGTATATAAAATATGTATGTATTACATGTTATTATGAATGTTACTACATGACATATATACTTAGTGTGTATATAAAATATGTAAATATTACATGTTATTATGAATGTTGCTATATGACATATATACTTACAGTGTGTATATAAAATATGTATATATTACATGTTATTATGAATGTTACTACATGACATATATACTTACATCATGTATATATTACATGTTATTATGAATGTTACTACATTACATATATACTTACATCATGTATATATTACATGTTGTTATGAATGTTACTACATTACATATATACTTACAGTGTGTATATAAAATATGTAAATATTACATGTTAATATGAATGTTCCTACATGACATATATACTTAATGTGTATATAAAAATATGTAAATATTACATGTTATTATGAATGTTACTACATGACATATATACTTACAGTGTGTATATAAAATATGTATATATTACATGTTATTATGAATGTTACTACATTACATATATACTTACATCATGTATATATAACATGTTATTATGAATGTTACTACATTACATATATACTTACATCATGTATATATAACATGTTATTATGAATGTTACTACATTACATATATACTTACATCATGTATATATTACATGTTATTATGAATGTTACTACATGACATATATACTTATATCATGTATATATTACATGTTATTATGAATGTTACTACATGACATATATACTTATATCATGTATATATTACATGTTATTATGAATGTTACTACATGACATATATACTTACAGTGTGTATATAAAACATTGATGGATGTTTTTAGAGCGCTTAATAGATGGAATAAAGCAACTCTCAATAGCTCCATTGTTAGATGACTCTTGCTAACGTTTATTTACGCTTTAGAATGCATAAAAAAAGAAAAACATATGTGTTCTTGTCTATGTGAATGATAAGTCAAATCAAAAAAGGTGCACATCCCGTTTAAGAGGAAGTGCAACAACTAGAGATGTCCGATAATGGCTTTTTTGCCGATATCCGATATCCCGATATTGGCCAACTCTTACTTACCGATTCCGATATCAACCGATACCGATATATACAGTCGTGGAATTATTATGACTAATTTTGTTGTGATGCTCTTCTGAATGCATTAAACGATGTAACAAGGTTTTCCAAAATAAGAGAACAACTTCAATTCAAGTTATGGAAAAAAGTGCCAACATGGCACTGCCATATTTATTATTGAAGTCACACAGTGCATTATTTTTTTTAACATGCCTCAAAACAGCACCTTGGAATTTGGGACATGCCCTCCCTGAGATAATCCTGACACCCACTACAACCATGGGAAATACTATACTTTGACTTTCACAAAGTGCATTATTTTTATTTTTTTTTTTTCAAAACAACAGCTACATAAACAATGAAGGCACACAGCTTCAGTCCAGAGTATACTAGAGTAATAAAGTAAACAATAACATAGTCCTCCTTTAGTGCAAGACTGCCTGGTATACTGTATAACAGGAAATTATAAACTGGGCTCAATCTGCCCTGCTCTAACATATTTGTATGAGTAACACAAATGTGCTGCAAGCTAGTGGTGAGTGCTTGAAGTGGCCTAGCAGTCAGCCAGAGCTTCTGAAATGCTGCGTTGAGACAGGGCACCTCCGTTCACTGCAAGCTGCAACGTGTGCGCCATGCAGGGCAGACTAGCCATACCAAACTCCACCGTAGCTTTTGACATACTGCGTGCGTTGTCCCTGACCACAACGTGAGCTTTCGCCCTGGGGTGGTTTTTGTTGTATTTTTGTTTTTTCTCGGCGGAGTCTTTAAGCGACAACTGTGTGGTACTACTTTTTTTCTGTGTTTGCTTTTCATCCATCTTCCGCTTGTATTCATCGTGTATCTCCTTGTGATTCTTGAAGAGGTGGGAGATCAAATTGCTCGTATTAAAGGAAGACGTCTTGGTTCCTCCTCGCATAACCAACTTTTTGCAGTTATTGCAAATTGCCAGTTTTTTATTCGTCAGACACACTTTAAAATAATCCCAAACCATAGACATGGTGTTGTTCCTCAGTCATCGAGCTAGCTGGCTTGTTAGCCACGGCTACAGCACCGGCAACAACACACTCTTGTTGTTGTTATGCTCCGCTCGTGGCGGTTTGATGAGGTCATCAAGCGTCGCCCGTAAACCTCTCATGCTGCAGTCGTCAACTCCTGTGTTGTGTGTGGGAGAGGGGAGAGGGGAGGGGCTGCTGACTGGGATATGTACCGCTCCGTACAGCGGCGTTTTAAAAAGTCATTAATTTTACTTTTTGATACTGATAATTTCCGATATTACATTTTAAAGCATTTATCGGCCGATAATATCGTCAGGCTGATATTATTGGACATCTCTAGCAACAAATACCCTCCATTTTGACAGGTGAAAGACGGAAGCCATTTTTCCATCAGTCATGAAGTGAGAAAGTTACTGATTTGTGCTAAATGTTAGCGTAGATGGCGCCTCCTAGCAACCAGTCTCTAACGTTAGCGGCTAGCACTTGTGGATGTTGCCATCAACGTGAGAGAGGGTGTCACATGTCTATAAGACATATACCTGGGTTTCATCTGCCTGTCGCCATAGCGACAGCTCTGGGGGTCGCTTCTTCCTCATCTGACGTCAAATTGGCCTTCATTGAAAAAGTTCATCAACTGTAACAACAGAGTGAATTTTAGTACAGGACAGTCCCATTATAAGGTGTTAATGAACCAGTTTGTACGCGGCTGTCTGCTACTGTGGTGTGTAGTGGTTAATGTAGCCCCCTGTTTAATGGAAGTGTGTGTGTGTGTGTGTGTGTGTGTGTGTGTGCGTCAGGGCGAGCTTTGTGAAGATGAACATGATGAAGAGGATCATGGGGCGTCCGCGGCAGGAGGAGTGCAGCCCGCAGGACAACGCCCTGGGTCTGATGCACCTGCGCCGCCTCTTCTCGGAGCTGTGCCACCCTCCTCGTCACATGACCCAGAAGGAGCAGGAGGAGAAGCTCTACATGATGCTGCCCGTCTTCAACCGGGTCCGCCATCTTGTTTGCAAGTTCAACCTCCTGTCGACGCTAACACTTCCTGCTCCTCCGCAGGTGTTTGGCAACGCGGCGCCCGGCAGCATGACGGACAAGTTCTCCGACCTGCTCCAGTTCACCACCCAGGTGTCGCGCCTCATGGTGACCGAGATCAGGCGCAGAGCCTCCAACAAGTCCACGGGTGAGTCTGCACCCAAAAAACACCCGATGCAACACGCAATGCATGTTGTTAGCATGTCATGCCTGTTCTTAGCATGTCATACATGTTAGCAGAGGACATGTTGTTAGCATGTGACACATGTTGTTAGCCCAGGCCTGGGCAATTATTTTGACTGGGGGGCCAAATTTAGAGAAATAAATGTGTCTGAGGGCCGGTATATCTATTTTTAGGAACACTAATACAAAACCTCCCAATAATGTCTGACTGAATGCTAAAAACTTTTTGACAGATCGCCTTAAAAAAACGGAATGGAATTTTTTTTTCTATGAAGGATAAAACACTGAATATTGACAACATATGAACATCACACTTCCTCTCGATCGACATATTTCACAATCGGGCAAAACGCGACAAAAATGCGACAAACAGCGAAATATGAACACAAAGGGTAAAAATACAATATACAATCTGATATATCACTAAGGTTTGGAACTTTGTTGTGAAAATCTCCTTCCACGTCTGTCCCTGACACCCACATTTCAGGCTGACACTCTGTGGAAACGCTCCCCACCCCCACTGCTTGGTGCCTCGTCTGAGCTGCTGTGACTTAGATTACCATAGTAACTAATTAATTACCATAGTCACTAGTATATCATGCAAAAGCGCAGATTCCAACCATTGAAATACTTTGTATAGTTCAAGACTTACGGTCAGTAGAAAACATGACTGCACATCATAATGGCAGCTACAGTTTCCATCTTAAAGATCTAAAAAAAATATTTGGGAATGTCCGGCGGGCCAGATTGAAATACTTAACGGGCCGCATGTGGCCCCCGGGCCTTAATTTGCCCAGATCTGTGTTAGCCTGTCATATCTGTTGGTATGTCACACATGTTAGCATATGACACGTTATTATGTGACGCGTATTGTTAGCATGTCACACATGTTAGCATATGACACGTTATTATGTGACACGTGTTGTTAGCATGTCACACATGTTAGCATATGGTATGTTGTTAGTATTTCACACGTTTTTAGCATGTCACGTGTTTTGTTAGCATTTAGCGCATATTGTTAGCATGTCACACATTTTAGCATATGACAAGTTAGCATGTCACACAATTGTTAGCATGTCACGCATGTTAGCACGTCATACATGTTAGCATATGACACGTTGCTCGCATGTGACACGTGTTGTTAGCATGTGGGACATGTTGTTAGCATGTCACATGTGTTAGCATGTCAAATATCTTGTTAGCATGTGACACGTGTAACACGTGTTAGCATTTTACACATTTTTAGCATGTCACACATTTTTTAGCATGTGATAGGTGTTGTTAGCATTTCACACATGTTGTTAGCATGTGACACATATTGCAGGAGTTGTTAGCATGACATAGATGCCTTTAGCATAATGCTGGAGTTTTTAGCATGGCACAAATGTTTTGTTGGCATATTGCAGATGTTTAAGCATGACACCGATGTTTTGTTAGCACATTGCAGGTGTTTGTTTTAGCATAACACAGATGTTTTGCTAGCATGATGCAGGTGTTTTAGCATGACACAGATGTTTTGTTAGCATATTGCGGAAGTTTTAGCATAACAAAAATGTTTTGTTAGCATATTGCAGGAGTTTTTAGCATAACAAAAATGTTTTGTTAGCATCTTGCAGGAGTTTTAGCATGGCACAGATGTTTTGTTAGCATATTGCAGGAGTTTTTAGCATAACAAAAATGTATTGTTAGCATCTTGCAGGAGTTTTAGCATGGCACAGATGTTTTATTAGCATATTGCAGGAGATTTTAGCATAACAAAAATGTTTTGTTAGCATATTGCAGGAGTTTTTAGCATGACACAGATGTTTTGTTCACATATTCCAGGAGTTTTTAGCATGACACAGATGTTTTGTTAGCATATTCCAGGAGTTTTTAGCATGACACAGATGTTTTGTTAGCATATTGCAGGAGTTTTTAGCATGACACAGATGTTTTGTTGGCATATAGCAGGTGTTTTTTAGCATAACACAGATGTTTTGTTAACATATGGCAGGCGTTTTTAGCATGACACAGACGTTTTGTTAGCATATTGCGGGAGTTTTAGCATAACAAAAATGTTTTGTTAGCATATTGCAGGAGTTTTTAGCATGACAGATGTTTTGTTAACCTATTGCAGGAGTTTTTAGCATAATAAAAATGTTTTGTTAGCATATTGCAGCAGTTTTAGCATGGCACAGATGTTTTGTTAGCATATTGTGGGAGTTTTAGCATAACAAAAATGTTTTGTTAGCATATTGCAGGACTTTTTTAGCATGGCACAGATGTTTTGTTAGCATATTGTGGGAGTTTTAGCATAACAAAAATGTTTTGTTAGCATATTGCAGGACTTTTTTAGCATGACACAGATGTTTTGTTAGCATATTGCGGGAGTTTTAGCATAACAAAAAATGTTTTGTTAGCATATTGCAGGAGTTTTAGCATGACACAGATGTTTTGTTAGCATATAACAGGTGTTTTTTAGCATAACGCAGATATTTTTTTTAGCATATTGCAGGAGTTTTTAGCATGACACAGATGTTTTTGTTAGCACAATGCAAAGGTTTTTTACCAGGACACAGGTGTTATTTTAGCGTGAGGCAGGTGTTTTTGACACGTCACAAGCATCTTTTACAAACCCCGTTTCCATATGAGTTGGGAAATTGTGTTAGATGTAAATATAAACGGAATACAATGATTTGCAAATCCTTTTCAACCCATATTCAGTTGAATATGCTACAAAGACAACATATTTGATGTTCAAACTGATAAACATTTTTTTTTGCAAATAATCATTAACTTTAGAATTTGATGCTAGCAACACGTGACAAAGAAGTTGGGAAAGGTAGCAATAGATACTGATAAAGTTGAGGAATGCTCATTAAACACTTATTTGGAACATCCCACAGGTGAACAGGCTAATTGGGAACAGGTGGGTGCCATGATTGGGTATAAAAACAGCTTCCCAAAAAATGCTCAGTCTTTCACAAGAAAGGATGGGGCAAGGTACACCTCTTTGTCCACAACTATGTGAGCAAATAGTCAAACAGTTTAAGAACAACGTTTCTCAAAGTGTAATTGCAAGAAATTTAGGGATTTCAACATCTACAGTCCATAATATCATCAAAAGGTTCAGAGAATCTGGAGAAATCACTCCACGTAAGCGGCAAGGCCGGAAACCAACATCTAATGACCGTGACCTTCGATCCCTCAGACGGCACTGTATCAAAAACCGACATAAATCTCTAAAAGATATCATCACCACATGGGCTCAGGAACACTTCAGAAAACCACTGTCACTAAATACAGTTGGTCGCTACATCTGTAAGTGCAAGTTAAAGCTCTACTATGCAAAGCGAAAGCCATTTATCAACAACATCCAGAAACGCCGCCGGCTTCTCTGGGCCCGAGATCATCTAAGATGGACTCATGCAAAGTGGAAAAGTGTTCTGTGGTCTGACGAGTCCACATTTCAAATTGTTTTTGGAAATATTCGACATCGTGTCATCCGGACCAAAGGGGAAGCGAACCATCCAGACTGTTATCGACGCAAAGTTCAAAAGCCAGCAGCTGTGATGGTATGGGGGTGCATTAGTGCCCAAGACATGGGTAACTTACACATCTGTGAAGGCACCATTAATGCTGGAAGGTACATACAGGTTTTGGAACAACATATGCTGCCATCTAAGTGCCGTCTTTTTCATGGACGCCCGTGCTTATTTCAGCAAGACAATGCCAAGCCACATTCAGCACGTGTTACAACAGCGTGGCTTTGTAAAAAAAGAGTGCGGGTACTTTCCTGGGCCGCCTGCAGTCCAGACCTGTCTCCCATCGAAAATGTGTGGCGCATTATGAAGCGTAAAATAGGACAGCGGAGACCCCGGACTGTTGAACGACTGAAGCTCTACATAAAACAAGAATGGGAAAGAATTCCACTTTCAAAGCTTCAACAATTAGTTTCCTCAGTTCCCAATTGTTTATCGAGTGTTGTTAAAAGAAAAGGTGATGTAACACAGTGGTGAACATGCCCTTTCCCAACTACTTTGGCACGTGTTGCAGCCTTGAAATTCTAAGTTCATTATTATTTGCAAAAAAAAAATAAAGTTTATGAGTTTGAACATCAAATATCTTGTCTTTGTAGTGCATTCAATTGAATTTGGGTTGAAAGGGATTTGCAAATCATTGTATTCCATTTATATTTACATCTAACACAATTTCCCAACTCATATGGAAACAGGGTTTGTAGTTGTGCTTTTAGTGTTGGAGCAGTTTGCGTGATACAGATGTCATAAAGGGGGCGTGTCTAAACACTTTTCCCCTCATGTGCTGGTTCAGAGGCGGCCAGTCGAGCCATAGTCCAGTTCCTGGAAGTGAACCAGAGCGAGGAGGCCAGTCGCGGCTGGATGCTCCTCACCACCATCAACCTGTTGGCCTGTTCAGGACAGGTGCGTCTTACCTCTCAGCAAACACCTGACCAAAACTACAATATGCTCTTTTGAATACTTTTTTAATTGTAATACATTTGCAAAGAAAAAACATTTTACTTTGTCATGATGGGGTATTGTGTGTAGAAGTTTGAGGACAAACATTCCATTTTGGAATAAGGTTGTGTGAGAAGAAAATGTGGAAGAAGTCCTTTCCTGCTGATATGGTATCGGTATCAAAAGGCTGTGATATCGCAGGTGAAGAAGTATTGCTCCTTTTTCAGAAAACGGTGGACTGCATGACGACCATGTCGGTGCCGTCCACGCTGGTCAAATGTCTCTATCTCTTCTTCGACCTCCCCCACATGGCCGAGGCCCCCGCCCCGCCCCCGCCTCCTCCGCCGCCGCCGCCGCCGCCGCCACCACCCCAGGAGAAGACAGCGGGCCCGGGCCACGCCCCCACAGAGCTGCCCTTGGCCGACCGCCGAGCGCTGCTCCAGAAGGTCTTTGTGCAGGTGAGAGAAGGTCGCGGCGAAATAAAGGATCTTTGTTCCTTTGGTACAAGTTGACCTTGGACCTGGCCCCAGATCCTGGTCAAGTTGTGCGCCTTTGTGTCGCCGGCCGAGGAGCTGGCTCAGAAGGACGACCTCCACCTGCTGTTCAGCGCCATCACCTCCTGGTGCCCCCCCCACAACCTGCCCTGGAGGCACAGCGCCGGGGAGGTCCTTACCACCATCTCCCGACACGGCCTCAGCGTCAACGTGGTCAAATACATCCACGGTACTTTCACACACCTTCATTCATGTCATCGTCTAGTTGACATCTTGTTTATGGACGCTCAGGGCAACTAAGTCAGCAAAAACAAATTAATGATGAATCGATTTAGAATAAGAATGAATAAGATGTGTGTGTGCACCACTATTATATATATATATATATGTGTGTGTGTGTGTATTATATATATATATACATTAGTGTTGTCCCCATACCAATATTTTATATTACCAAATTATTTCAATACTTTTCGGTACTTTTCTAAATAAAGGGAACCACAAAAAATGTCATTATTGTCTTTATTGTAACAAAAAAATTTTAGTGTACATGAAACATATGTTTATTATTGTAATTTAGTCCTTAAATAAAATAGTGAACATACTAGACAACTTGTCTTTTAGTAGTAAGTAAACAAACAAAGACTCCTAATTAGTCTGCTAACATATGCAGTAACATATTGTGTCATTTATCTACCTATTATTTTGTCTACATTATGAGGGACAAACTGTAAAAATTGATTATTCATCTACTTGTTCATTTACTGTTAATATCTGCTTATTTTCTGTTTTAACATGTTCTATCTACACCATCCATCCATCCATCCATCTTCTTCCGCTTATCCGAGGTCGGGTCGCGGGGGCAGCAGCCTAAGCAGGGAAGCCCAGACTTCCCTCTCCCCAGCCACTTCGTCCAGCTCTTCCTGTGGGACCCCAAGGCGTTCCCAGGCCAGCCGGGAGACATAGTCTTCCCAACGTGTCCTGGGTCTTCCCCGCGGCCTCCTACCGGTCGGACGTGCCCTAAACACCTCCCTAGGGAGGCGTTCGGGTGGCATCCTGACCAGATGCCCGAACCACCTCATCTGGCTCCTCTCGATGTGGAGGAGCAGCGGCTTTACTTTGAGCTCCTCCCGGATGACAGAGCTTCTCACCCTATCTCTAAGGGAGAGCCCCGCCACCCGGCGGAGGAAACTCATTTCGGCCGCTTGTACCCGTGATCTTGTCCTTTCGGTCATAACCCAAAGCTCATGACCATAGGTGAGGATGGGAACGTAGATCGACCGGTAAATTGAGAGCTTTGCCTTCCGGCTCAGCTCCTTCTTCACCACAACGGATCGATACAGCGTCCGCATTACTGAAGACGCCGCACCGATCCGCCTGTCGATCTCACGATCCACTCTTCCCTCACTCGTGAACAAGACTCCGAGGTACTTGAACTCCTCCACCCTTTTCCGGGCGAGAACCATGGACTCGGACTTGGAGGTGCTGATTCTCATCCCAGTCGCTTCACACTCGGCTGCGAACCGATCCAGTGAGAGCTGAAGATCCTGGCCAGATGAAGCCATCAGGACCACATCATCTGCAAAAAGCAGAGACCTAATCCTGCAGCCACCAAACCAGATCCTCTCAACGCCTTGACTGCGCCTAGAAATTCTGTCCATAAAAGTTATGAACAGAATCGGTGACAAAGGGCAGCCTTGGCGGAGTCCAACCCTCACTGGAAACGTGTCCGACTTACTGCCGGCAATGCGGACCAAGCTCTGGCACTGAGCATACAGGGAGCGGACTGCCACAATCAGACCCCATACTCTCCGAGCACTCCCCACAGGACTTCCCGAGGGACACGGTCGAATGCCTTCTCCAAGTCCACAAAACACATGTAGACTGGTTGGGCAAACTCCCATGCACCCTCAAGGACCCTGCCGAGAGTATAGAGCTGGTCCACAGTTCCACGACCAGGACGAAAACCACACTGTTCCTCCTGAATCCGAGGTTCGACTATCCGGCGTAGCCTCCTCTCCAGTACACCTGAATAGACCTTACCGGGAAGGCTGAGGAGTGTGATCCCACGATAGTTAGAGCACACCCTCCGGTTCCCCTTCTTAAAGAGAGGAACCACCACCCCGGTATGCCAATCCAGAGGTACCGCCCCCGATGTCCACGCGATGCTGCAGAGTCTTGTCAACCAAGACAGCCCCACAGCATCCAGAGCCTTAAGGAACTCCGGGCGGATCTCATCTACCCCTGGGGCCTTGCCACCGAGGAGCTTTTTAACTACCTCAGCAACCTCAGCCCCAGAAATAGGAGAGCCCACCACAGACTCCCCAGGCACTGCTTCCTCATAAGAAGACGTGTTGGTGGGATTGAGGAGGTCTTCGAAGTATTCCCTCCACCGATCCACAACATCCGCAGTCGAGGTCAGCAGAACACCATCCCCGCCATACACGGTGTTGATAGTGCACTGCTTCCACTTCCTGAGGCGGCGGATGGTGGTCCAGAATTGCTTCGAAGCCGTCCGGAAGTCGTTTTCCATGGCTTCCCCGAACTCCTCCCATGTCCGAGTTTTTGCCTCTGCGACCGCTGAAGCCGCACACCGCTTGGCCTGTCGGTACCTGTCCGCTGCCTCAGGAGTCCTATGAGCCAAAAGAACCCGATAGGACTCCTTCTTCAGCTTGACGGCATCCCTCACCGCCGGTGTCCACCGCCACGACAAGCACCAACTACCTTGCGGCCACAGCTCCAATCAGCCGCCTCGACAATAGAGGCGCGGAACATGGTCCATTCGGACTCAATGTCCATCACCTCCCTCGTGACATGTTCAAAGTTCTTCCGGAGGTGAGAATTGAAACTCTCTCTGACAGGAGACTCTGCCAGACGTTCCCAGCAAACCCTCACAATGCGTTTGGGCCTGCCAGGTCTGTCCGGCATCCTCTCCCACCATCGCAGCCAACTCACCACCAGGTGGTGATCGGTAGAAAGCTCCGCCCCTCTCTTCACCCGAGTGTCCAAAACATGAGGCCGCAAATCCGATGACACAACTACAAAGTCGATCATGGAACTGCGGCCTAGGGTGTCCTGGTGCCAAGTGCACATATGGACACCCTTATGTTTGAACATGGTGTTTGTTATGGACAATCTGTGACGGGCACAAAAGTCCAATAACAAAACACCGCTCGGGTTCAGATCCGGGCAGCCATTCTTCCCAATCACGCCTCTCCAGGTTTCACTGTCGTTGCCAACATGAGCATTGAAGTCCCCCAGTAGCACGAGGGAATCACCCGGGGGAGCACTCTCAAGTACTCCCTCGAGTGAATCCAAAAAGGGTGGGTACTCTGAGCTGCGGCTTGGCGCGTAAGCGCAAACCACAGTCAGGACCCGTTCCCCCACCCGAAGGTGGAGGGAAGCTACCCTCTCGTCCACCGGGTTGAACTCCAACGTACAGGCTCTGAGCCGGGGGGCTCTGAGCCGGGGGGAAACAAGAATTGCCACCCCAGCCCGTCTTCTCTCACTGCCGGCAACGCCAGAGTGGAAGAGAGTCCAGCCCCTCTCGAGGGAAATGGTTCCAGAGCCCTTGCTGTGCGTCGAAGTGAGTCCGACTATATCTACCCGGAACTTCTCCACCTCGCGCACTAGCTCAGGCTCCTTCCCCCCCAGCGAGGTGACGTTCCACGTCCCAAGAGCTAGCTTCTGTAGCCGAGGATCGGACCGCCAAGTGCCCTGCCTTCGGCTGCCGCCCAGCTCACATCGCACCCAACCTCTATGACCCCTGCTATGGGTGGTGAGCCCATTGGAGGGGGGACCCACGTTGCCTCTTCGGGCTGTGCCCGGCCGGGCCCCATGGGGACAGGCCCGGCCACCAGGCGCTCGCCATCGTGCCCCACCTCCGGGCTATCTACACTTCTGTTAAAATGTAATAATCACTTTTTCTTCTCTTCTTTGATACTTTACATTAGTTTTGGATGATACCACATTTAGGTATCGATCCGATACCAAGTAGTTACAGGATCATACATTGGTCATATTCAAAGTCCTCATGTGTCCAGGGACATATTTCCTGACTTTATAAACGTAATATGAATTTTTTAAAAACGTAAGATTTTGTAATGCCAAAAAATATCAACGTAATCATAGTAGTATCGACTAGATACGCTACTGTACTTACAGTGGATGTCAGGTGTAGATCCACCCATGGCGTTTATTTACATTGTGACGCCGGTGAGCTATTGTATCCTCCTAGGGTGTGTAGTGAAGCATGTTTAGCTATTCCTCGTCCTCCAGTGATTATGCTACTTGAAAGAAACTTAAAATGTTTCAATAAAAACAAGTAGAGCTTCTCCATCTTTTCAAATGGCCTAAAATACCCCAAAGTGATGAGTTCAGGTAACCTCAGATCCTTTAGTATTTCATTCCATGACCGTGGAGCAGCGAATCTACCAAGATTGTTTTACCAGAATAAACGTTCAAAGTATGTCCTGCGACCTTGAACTGTAGCGACATGAGTCTCTCCACATAACGGAAGAGAACTAAGGGGGAACCAGACCAAGAAGTTGTTTTTAAATGGGTTATACTTGTATAGCGCCTTTTTACCTTTTTTTAAGGAACTCAAAGCGCTTTGACACTATTTCAACATTCACCCATTCACACACACATTCACACACTGATGGCGGGAGCTGCCATTCAAGGCGCTAACCAGGACCCATCGGGAGCAAGGGTGAAGTGTCTTGCTCACGGACACAACGGACGTGACTGGGATGGTAGAAGGTGGGGATTGAACCAGGAACCCTCAGGTTGCTGGCACAGCCACTCTTCCAACAGCGCCACGCAGTTGGGAGAGTTAAATAAAAATCATCCCTTGAGAAAATCTAGGGACTGACAAAGATGAACAGTTTGCCTTTGCATACAAAGTGCAATGGTGGACCAAGTTGGCACAAGCAGTAATAAAACATAAAAGACAAGTTGTCATCAATAACAATCCACAAGTACTTACATGTCGTGACCATTTCAAGTTCAACCTCATGAGCAGTTAATATTTTTGAAATCAATGGCAGTCGTTTGCCATTTGAAAGTAGCATCACCTTAGATTTCTCTGCCTTTAGCACTGGTCTCAGCAATTATTGTTATTATTATTGTCTCAGCTTAGTCAGTTGGGACTGAACAACATCAAAAGCTGGGACTGAACAACATCGTGTTAGCATGTCACATGTGTTGTTAGCATGTAACATGTGTTCGCTCATCACGTATTTTGTTAGCATGTGACACGTGTAAAACACATGTTGGTAGCATTTCACACATTTTTAGCATGTCACAAATTTTGTTGGCATATGACAGGTGTTAGCATTTCACACATGTTTTAAGCATGTGACACATGTTAGCATGTCACACATGTTGTAAGCATGTGACGTGTTTTTAGCATGTCACACGTGTTGTTAGCATGTGTTGTTAGCATGTCACATGTGTTGCTAGCATGTGACACATGTTAGCATGCCATGTGTGTTGTTAGCATGTCACATCAAAAGCTGGTACTGAACAACATCAAAAGCTGGTACTGAACAACATCAAAAGCTGGTATGGACAACATCAAAAGCCGACTGCAGAAGCTGAAAGGTTTGCGCCACAGGGGGGGGAACAATATATGAGCGAGTCAGCTGCATAAAACACATGATCACAGAGGTGATTTCCATAGATGGAAGAGGAGAACTGGACACATTGGGTTCCATCAGACAGGTCATTAGAAAAGCACTTTACAGCCTGCTGAGATAAACCAAGTTCCAGACTTTCTAGGGATCATGTCAGCTCCTGGTGGTTTGTGCGAGATCAAACTCAGACTTTGACTTCTTGACGAGAAAAGTAAAGCGATTTTGTCGCCGCCATGTTGGTCACGTCCTGCAACTCTTCCACCTCCTGTCTCTTGTCCTTAGAGAAAAAATGCCTGGCCATATGCGTGCAGAACATGCAGCAGTCGGACGACCTTTCACCTCTGGAGATCGTGGAGATGTTCGCCGGCCTCTCTTGCTTCCTCAAGGACTCCAGCGACGTGTCCCAGACGCTGTTGGACGACTTCCGCATGTGCCAAGGCTACAACTTCCTGTGCAATCTCATGCTGAGGTACGTAGGGCCGGGGACACGTGCGCACACGCCGTGGACACGCTAAGACCTGGGACCTCCCTGTGGACAGGCTGGAGCAAGCCAAGGAGGACGAATCCAGGGACGCGCTGAAGGACCTGGTCAACCTGGTCACATGTCTGACCACCTACGGTGTGACGGAGCTCAAACCGGCCGGGCTGACCACCGGCGCCCCCTTCTTGCTGCCCGGATTTGTTCTCCCGCAGCCTTCGGGCAAAGGTGACACTTTCACTTTCACTTTCACTTTGCTCCAAAGTAACTGCACAGGAAGAGCTGATTCATGTAACGTGTCTACAAGGCTCAGTGATGCTTGATTCGACTTGTCAAGTCCACTTCCTGTCTGGCTCATGGAGACCCACAAATGTTTCAGTTTCCCTCCTGGTCTCAGACGTGTATTGACTGTAAATACTGTTGACTCTCCTAATGACCTCATCTCCCACTCCAATATTAACGCTGAATTAATCATCTTATTTTATAACTTATTCAATCATTCTATCCAACCTACTGACAGTTTAACAGGATAAAGCTTATCACATGATATGAACGCATGTGATGGTAGTTAGATTGTCCAAGGTGAGTGGAGTGTGTGGATGGAGAACGCTTCCAGTCGGGTGAGAAATGTGGGAGTTGTGCATGTTTAAAAAAAGGCCCATTAATTTTCAATGGGCAAAATGTCCCGGAAAACCGAGAATTTAGGGTAATCTGGGATATTTTTAAAGAAATGTTTTTGGGGAGCTCACAATTCCCGATCGAGCTGAATGTTTTGATAATGAAACGGTTCTGATCGTATGAAAACTGGGGGCTGTGGAACGTGCCTAACTTTTGTGGCGGAATGATGATAATAATAATAATAATAAAAATAATAATAGTAATAAAAATACTACTACTACTACTACTAATAATAATAATAATAATAACAATAAAAATAACTAGATCATGTTTTGGTGTAGAATTTAATTGTGTGAATGATTCGACAGTCACATAATAATAATAATGATAATACAAATATCTTGATCGTGTTTTGGTGTAGATTGTGATTGTGTGAATGATTGGACAGTCACAAAATAATAACAATAAAAATAACTAGATTGTGTTTTGGTGTAGAATGTGATTGTGTGAATGATTGGACAGTCGCACAATAATAATAATAATAATACAAATAATAATAAAAATAACTAGATTGTGTTTTGGTGTAGAATGTGATTGTGTGAATGATTTTTAGCCACACAATCACACAGTGCTCACAAATACATCCATCCATCCATCCATTTTCTACCGCTTAATCCCTTCGGGGTCGCGGGTGGGACGCTGGAGCCTATCTCAGCTACAATCGGGCGGAAGGCGGGGTACACCCTGGACAAGTCGCCACCTCATCACAGGGCCAACACAGATAGACAGACAACATTCACACACTAGGAACCATTTAGTGTTGCCAATCAACCTATCCCCAGGTGCATGTCTTTGGATGTGGGCGGGGCCTATCCCCAGGTGCATGTCTTTGATGGTGGGAGGGGCCTATCCCCAGGTGCATGTCTTTGGAGGTGGGAGGAAGCCGGAGTACCCAGAGGGAACCCACGCAGTCACAGAGAGAACATGCAAACACCACACAGAACGATCCCGAGCGCAGGATCGAACCCAGGACCTTCGTATTGTGAGGCAGACGCACTAACCCCTCTTCACCGTGCTGCCTCAAACTAAATTGATAAGAAATAATAATTATGTTTCTTAAATAAACTGCCCATTAAATTGAAGTGCAAATAAAAATACAGTTTCACTTAAGTCATAATTTTTGCGCTTAAGAAATTATTTTTAACTTTATCTACAGACTTCCAGACTTCTTCTTTTATTTTGATATTGTCATTACTGCCACAAGTGGTGGAAAAGTGTATTACAATACGGACCACGGCTCAGAATGTAGCATGCTAGCATGTCTCACCGTAGGTCGTTCTTGCTTACAGGACAACATCTAGACCTTCTGGGTGCTGGAGAACATCTTCTTGAATCCAGTTTTTGCTTACAGGACAAATGATACCTAACATTTAGACCTTCTAGGTGCTGCAGAACACCTTCTTAAATCCAGTTTTTGCTTACAGGACAAATGATACCTAACATCTAGACCTTCTGGGTGCTGCAGAACACCTTCTTACATCCAGTTTTTGCTTACAAAACACATGATGCCTAATATCTAGACCTTCTGGGTGCTGCAGAACACCTTCTTGAATCCAGTTTTTGCTTACAGGACAAATGATACCTAACATCTAGACCTTCTGGGTGCTGCAGAACACCTTCTTAAATCCAGTTTTTGCTTACAGGACAAATGATACCTAACATTTAGACCTTCTGGGTGCTGCAGAACACCTTCTTAAATCCAGTTTTTGCTTACAGGACACATGATACCTCACATCTAGACCTTCTGGGTGCTACAGAACACCTTCTTAAATCCAGTTTTTGCTTACAAGACACTTGATACCTAACATCTAGACCTTCTGGGTGCTGCAGAACACCTTCTTAAATCCAGTTTTTGCTTACAGGACACCTGATACTTAACATCTAGACCTTCTGGGTGCTGCAGAACATCTTCTTAAATCCAGTTTTTGCTTTCAGGACAAATGATACCTAACATCTAGACCTTCTGGGTGCTACAGAACACCTTCTTAAATCGAGTTTTTGCTTACAGGACACATGATATCTAACATCTAGACCTTCTGGGTGCTGCAGAACACCTTCTTAAATCCAGTTTTTGCTTACAGGACACGTGATACCTAACATCTAGACCTTCTGGGTGCTACAGAACACCTTCTTAAATCGAGTTTTTGCTTACAGGACACATGATATCTAACATCTAGACCTTCTGGGTGCTGCAGAACACCTTCTTAAATCCAGTTTTTGCTTACAGGACACGTGATACCTAACATCTAGACCTTCTGGGTGCTGCAGAACACCTTCTTAAATCCAGTTTTTGCTTACAAGACACATGATACCTAACATCTAGACCTTCTGGGTGCTGCAGAACACCTTCTTGAATCCGGTTTTTGCTCACAGGACACATTATACCTAACATCTAGGCATTCTGGGTGCTGCAGAACACCTTCTTAAATCCAGTTTTTGCTTACAGGACACATGATACCTCACATCTAGACCTTCTGGGTGCTGCAGAACACCTTCTTGAATACAGTTTTTGCTTACATGATACCTAACATCTAGACCTTCTGGGTGCTGTAGAGCAGTGGTCCCCAACCACCGGGCCACAGCCCGGTACCGGTCCGTGGATCGATTGGTACCGGGCCACACAAGAAATTTAAAAAAATTAAAAAACCTTTTTTTATTTTTTTATTAAATCAATATAAAAAACGCAAGACACACTTACAATTAGTGCACCAACCCAACAAACCTCCCTCCCCCATTTACACTCATTCACACTCATTCGCACAAAAGGGTTGTTTCTTTCTGTTATTAATATTTCTGGTTCCTACATTATATATCAATATAGATCAATGCAGTCTGCAGGGATAGAGTCCGTAAGCACACATGATTATTTTTTATGACAAAAAAAATATCTTAAATCCAGTTTTTGCTTCAGGATACATTATACCTAACATCTAGACCTTCTGAGTGCTGCAGAACACCTTCTTAAATCCAGTTTTTGCTTACAGGACAACATCTAGACCTTCTGGGTGCTGCAGAACACCTTAAATCCAGTTTTTGCTTACAGGACACATGATACCTAACATCTAGACCTTCTGGGTGCTGCACAACACCTTCTTGAATCCAGTTTTTTCTTACAGGACACATGATACCTAACATGTAGACCTTCTGGGTGCTGCAGAACACCTTCTTAAATCCAGTTTTTGCTCACAGGACACACAGTGCGCAACATCCAGGCCTTCTCGGTGCTGCAGAACGCCTTCCTGCAGGCGAAGAGCAGCCGCCTGGCCTGCATGCTGCTGGACGCCATCGGCAACATCTACGGCGCCGAGCCGGCCAACTACTTCATCCTCGAGTCGCAGCACACGCTGTCGCAGTTGGCCGAGCGCGTGGGCCGGGTCCCCGAGGCGCAGGCCAAGTACTTTGAGCTGCTGGAACTGGTGGTGTTCAGCCTCAACTACGTGCCATGCAAGGAGCTGTTCAGCGTCAGCGTGCTGCTCAAGTCCAGCACTTCGCACGCCTGCAGCATCACGGCCGTGCGCACGCTGCTCAAGCTGGCGCGCCACGACCTGGTCTTCAGCGACGTGCTGCGTGAGGTGGGCCTGCTGGAGGTGCTGGTCAACCTGCTGCACAAGTACGCTGCCTTGCTCAAGGACCCGGCTTCGCAGCACCAGGCGCACGACAACGAGCAGGGTGAGTCCAACCTCAAAAACTCTTTCCTCGCTTGGATCCAGTCTTCTATATTACCCATGGACCAATACCCAAATTTGAAGCTGTAAAAGTGACATATTGGTGTCACAATTGAGAAGAATACTATTACTTGACTTTGTTTGAATGCATGAAGCACATTTATTTAATAAACAAATTAATCAAAAGTGCAGGGAGTTCCTTGGCACAGTATCAACCCTTTAAAAAAATAAATATATATATATATATATATATATGTATATATGTATGTGTATATATATATATATATATATATATATATATATATATATATATATATATATATATACAGTGTGTGTATATATATACATACATATATATATATATATGTATGTATATATATATATATATATATACTGTATGTGTATATATATATACATACATATATATATATATATATACATATATATATATATATATATACATATACAGTATGTGTATATATATACATATATATATATATATATATATATATATATATATATATATATACACTAGGGCTGCAACAACTAATCGATTAAATCGATTAAAATCGATTATAAAAATAGTTGCCGATTAATTTAGTCATCGATTCGTTGGATCTATGCTATGCGCATGCGCAGAGGCTACGTTTTTTTTTTTTTTTTTTAACCTTTATTTATAAACTGCAACATTTACAAACAGCTGAGAAACAATAATCAAAATAATAGGGGTGTAACGGTACGTGTATTTGTTTTGAACAATTTCGGTACGGGGGTTTCGTTTCGGTGCGGAAGTGTACCGAGCGAGTTTCCACACGGACATATTAAGTCGCGTACTGCACGTTGTGTAAACAATACTCAAAATGCCGGACATTTGAGGCATTTTTGAAGCTCTGCAAAAGAGGACATGTCCGGTGAAAAGAGGACGTATGGTCAGTCTATCATAGCCCGTTAGCTGCTAGCATGCTAGCAAAAGAGGACTAGCAGCGATCGGTTTCACCGGACGTGAAACCGATAGCAGCGACCGGGCTAGGATAGACTGACCATACGTCCTCTTTTCACCGGACATGTCCTCTTTTGCGGAGCTGTCAGGGCGGAGTTTCTTAAATGCCTCAAATGTCCGGCATTTTGAGTTAGGGTTGTGTGTATTTTCAATGTACGTTCAGGGTTAAAAAGGTTAAAAACACAACAAATTGTGCGTGCAGCAGCATTCGTGAGGGAGGGGGAGAGACAGAGAGAGCGAGAGAGTTATGATAAATGCGCATGCGTCGTCAGGCTCTGCTTTTTATCGATACATTTATCACATTTAATTTTTTATTATCTATAGCAGGAGTGTCAAAAGTGTGCATTTTTGTAACATTTTCCTTGTTTTATTTGGCAAGTTGAAAGAACATGCTGCCAGTATGCTGTATTTTTTTCAATAAAATACTGGAAAGGATAGAAATGTAGTTTGTCTCTTTTATCCGATTATTAATCGATTAATCGAAGTAATAATCGAAAGATTAATCGATTATCAAATTAATCGTTAGTTGCAGCCCTATTATACACATCTATATACATACGTGTGTGTGTGTGTGTGTGTGTGTGTGTGTGTGTGTGTGTGTGTGTGTGTGTGTGTGTGTGTGTGTGTGTGTGTGTGTGTGTGTGTGTGTGTGTGTGTGTGTATATATATGTATATCCATATATATTAAAATAAATGTAACACTAAATATGTATATGTATATATAATATATATAACACTATAACAAGGGACTCATATAACTGACGTAAAAAATTACATGTAAATGTGTGTGGTAAAATAACCAAAATTAATAATGAATATTTTCTTAAATAAAGTGTCAATAAAAATTAAAGTGTAAATCAAAATACAGTTTCACCACTTTAGTCATCATTTTTGCGCTTAAGAAACTTCTTTATAACTTTATCTCCAGACTTCTTCGGTTTGTCTGATATTGTCACTACTGCCACAAGTGGTGGAAAAGTGTATTACACCTGAGAAACACTTATTGTTTTGGTCCCGCACACTTTCTCCTTACTGACCTGTGCGCAGTTGGCGTAACCAATCAGACGGTGCCGTGGGCGGGACAATGCCGCATGTGCGACTGACCAGTTTTAAACGTGTCTGACCGACACTTCTTTGATGATGGTTACATTTATAATAATAGATGTTAAATATTACTATTCATTAGCAATATATACATTTTAAAAAGCCGATACTGATAAAAATAGGCCGATGCGGTGTATGTAAAAATGGCAAATATCATCCCGGCCGATACTGGGTTGATCCCTAATTGTATGAAAGTTTGTATAAATTCTGTGCATGACGTGTGTGTGTGTGTGTGTGTGTGTGTGTGTGTGTGTGTGTGTGTGTGTGTGTGTGTGTGTGTGTGTGTGTGTGTGTGTGTGTGTGCGTGCAGCTGAAAGTGCAAACAACAGTGTGGTGGAGGAGCAGAAGCAGCTGGCCTGGCTGGTCATGGAGACTCTGATGGTGCTCCTGCAAGGCTCACACACCATGAACACCAACGCAGGTAACACACAGACACACACACACTGGGATATCTACACAGCACATCCTCTGTGTGTATGTGTGTGTTAGTTACAAACATGACATGTGCACTAGAGCCACACACACAGTGGCTTCTTCCATATTTGGGTATTTCTTTCCTCTGCTTGAAATCATAAATAATTCAGATTTGTTTGTGGTTACTTAAATAAGAACTGCTTTGATGGCGCTATCTGCAGGGAAGAAGAGTGCTGCAGCTCTACAGCGTAGGTGTTACCAGTCAACATTTCTTAACAAGACCTACTCGGGCTACACAAGAACATGATTCACACCTGAACTGTGATTCTTATTATTCATCCCCATTCTAAAGAAATACATTTTGCAAAATGAAATAAAATAATATATGTACTTTTTAATAAGATTACATTTTTTTATGCCATTTCCATTCAAGCAGAAGAATATGTTCTAATCTGTAACCTGTTTTAAAAAGTTTCATTATAATTATTATACCAATTTTTACTTTGTAAGAATCGGTTTGAATCGAGAATCAACCCTGAATCGAATCGTCACCCAATGAATAGGAATCATATTGATTCGTTAAGGGTTTGAGTCTTTGGACTACTACACCTTTTATAAGTACTATACTGTATACTGTCCGTACTAAGGGGTGTCCCCATCTGATATCACTCCAATATCAGTTGCTTGCATGTAAAATGTGCGATACAAGCAGTCTTGCAGAGTGTTTACTTGTGTTGATACCACGTGCGATACAAGCAGTCTTGCAGAGTGTTTACTTGTGTGTGTGTTATCATGTGCGATACAAGTAGTCCTGCAGTGTGTTTACTTGTGTGTGATATCATGTGCGATACAAGCAGTCCTGCAGATTGTTCACTTGAGTGTGATATCATGGTGCTGTGTCAGTATTGTATTAGAAGTCTAAAAGTGGTATGAGGACCTACCTAACTTGAATGTGTTTAATAACACTGAAGGTCACATTAAAGAGATTTAAAAATCAAAATAGACATGTTCATTATTTGTGTTTTTCGGCTTTGGGAGAATGGTGTGTTGGATCCCTCATGCTGCCATGTGGTGTTGTCCTCCTAAGATCAAGCCACATCTTGACTTTTCTCCCTCCCGCCCCCCCAGCCCTGTTCAGGGAGTTTGGCGGCGCCCGCTGCGTGCACAACATCATCAAGTACCGGCAGTGTCGCGAACACGCCCTGCTCATCATCCAGCAGCTGGTCCTGTCGCCCAGCGGGGACGACGACATGGGCACCCTGCTGGGTCTCATGCACTCTGCACCGCCCCGAGAACTCCAGCTCAAGACGGACATCCTGCGGGTGAATACACACGCACACTCACACAACTCAGGGCGTACACACACGCACACTCACACAACTTAGGGCGTACTAGCACTAACACTCACACAACTAAGGGCGTACTAGCACTATCACAACTCAGGGCGTACACACACACACACACTCACACAATTCAGGGCGTACTAGCACTAACACTCACACAACTCAGGGCATACACACACTAACACTAACACAACTCAGTGCGTACTAGCATTAACACAACTCCGGGCGTACTACCACTAACACAACTCAGGGCGTACACACACTAACACAACTCAGGGCGTACTCACACTAACACAACTAAGAGCGTACACACATTAACACAACTAAGAGCGTACACACATTAACACAACTCAGGGTGTACGCACACTAATACAACTCAGGGCGTACTCACATTAACACTAACACAACTCAAGGCGTACACACACTAACACAACTGAGGGCGAACACCCACTAACACTCACACAATTCAGGGCGCACTAGCACTAACACAACTCAGGGCGTACACACACACACACACACACACACAACTCCGGGCGTACTAGCACTAACACTCACACAACTCAGGGCGTACAAACACTAACACAACTCAGGGCGTACTCACACTAACACAACTAAGAGCGTACACACATTAGCACAACTCAGGGCGTACACACACACACACACACACAACTCCGGGCGTACTAGCACTAACACTCACACAACTCAGGGCGTACACACACTAACACAACTCAGGACGTACTCACACTAACACAACTAAGAGCATACACACATTAACACAACGCAGGGCGTACTCACACTAACACAACTCAGGGCGTACTAACACTAACACAACTCAGGGTGTACTCACATTAACACTGACACAACTCAGGGCAAACATCGACTAACACTAACACAACTCAGGGCGTACTCACACTAACACTAACACAACTCAGGGCGTACTAACACAACTCAGGGCGAACACCCAATAATACTACCACGACTCAGGGCGTACTCACACTAACACAACTCAGAGAGTACACACATTAACACAACTTAGAGAGTACACACACTAACACAACTCAGGGCGAGCACCCACTAACACTAACACAACTCAGGGCGTACACACACTAACACTAACACAACTCAGGGCGTACTAACACTAACACAACTCAGAGAGTACACAGGGCGTACTAACACTAACACAACTCAGAGAGTACACACATTAACACAACTCAGAGAGTACATACACTAACACAACTCAGGGCGAACACCCACTAACACTAACACAACTCAGGGCGAACACCCAGTAACACTAACACAACTCAGGGCGTACACACTCTAACAACTCAGGGCATACACACACTAACACAACTCAGGGCGAACACCCACTAACACTAACACAACTCAGGGCGTACTAACACTAACAACTCAGGGCATACACACACTAACACTAACACAACTCAGGGTGAACACCCACTAACACTAACACAACTCAGGGCGAACAGCCACTAACACTAACAATTCAGGGCATACACACACTAACACAACTCAGGGCGAACACCCACTAACACTAACACAACTCAGGGCGTACTCACACTAACACAACTCAGAGAGTACACACACTAATATATATATATATATATATGTATATATATATAAGTCCCATCCATCCATTTTCTACCGCTTGTCCCATTTTGGGGTGGCGGGGGGTGCTGGAGCCTATCTCAGCTGCATTCGGGCGGAAGGCGGGGTACACCCTGGACAAGTCGCCACCTCATCACAGGGAATATGTCGCAGATAGTGAATGTAAATGTTTATTTACATACCTTAATTGTTTCCAAACGGTGTCTGTAACACGGCGGTAAAACGGCTGATCAAACAAAACAGAAGTCATGGTCATGGACCCACTAGCTGCGCAAGCTAGCTCTCCAGTCAGCTAAACAGACTCAATAACTCCACGGTGACGTTTTGGTGAATTTACTGAGGAATTTGTGAATGTGAAACGATACAAAACAAATGTTATTGTAAGGTAATAATACTAACACAGACACTTGTAAACATGTTAGCATATTAGCTAAGGCTACCTATACTAGCTTGATTACAGTAAGATAGCACATACAAATATGCATGAAAACACTCCTACAGACATCACACATGGGACGCTTTAGTAAGTAAGAATTGTTGTAGTTATATTTTAAAACTTACAAACGTTGCTTGGAGTGATGAATGAAGAATCCATGCCAGTAGAAACGCTTTGGACAGCTAGAAGACGGAACGGCGACTGTACTTCCAGTAGGTTCATAGCTCAGTGTAAACAGAAGGGCACTGCAGCACCAGTAGTGATCGAACTTGTCCAAAAGATGGCACCTTACCAAGAACAATAACACACCTTTTCAGTGCGTTTGCCTGGTATTTTTTAACTATTTACATCATAGTCAGCGAAGAAAAATCCATCAAATAGCTGCACTGTTTTATAAGCTACAGGGTTCAAACCCTGGGGGAAAAAAAGCAGCGGCTTATAGGCTGAAATTTACGGTAATCATTCATTATTAATGTTGATGATTATTTTTGCCACAATCCTCTCGCCACATTTGACACTTCAAGTGAATGATGGGATGTATCAATCCAATCCAATCCACTTTATTTATATAGCACATTTAAACAACAAAAATGTTTCCAAAGTGCTGCACAACAATATTAAAAACAATATTCAAATATTACCCTTAGCTCCACCAATGACTGAATAAAACAAAAAAATATATAAATAGATATAAAACCAATGTAAAAACAATATAACTGTAAAAATATAAAATAAATATGATTAAAAACTATTTTAAAGGGTAAAACCAATTAAAACAGTAAATAGAAATCAAAATTTATAAAAAACACAGAGGACAACAGAGGACAGAGGACCACACAACTCACGTAGTGTTAAAAGCCAAAGAATAAAAGTGGGTCTTAAGACGAGACTTAAAACACTCCACTGTGGGAGCAGTTTGAACATGGAGGGGCAGGGTGTTCCAGAGCTTAGGGCCGACCACAGAGAAGGCCCTGTCTCCCCTAGATTTAAGTCTGGTATTGGGCACCAAGAGCTGGCTCTCGGACCTCAGAGCGCGCGCAGGAGTGTAAATTTGGATGAGGTCCGAGATATACTGAGGTGCTAGTCCATGTAAAGCTTTAAAAACAAACAGCAAGGTTTTAAAATCAATTCTAAAATGAACAGGGAGCCAGTGCAAACTCTGAAGAATTGGGGTTATATGCTCGCGTTTCCTGGCCCCTGTTAAAAGTCTTGCTGCCGCGTTCTAGACTAACTGCAACCGGGAGAGAGCTTTTTGGCTAATGCCAGCATAAAGTGCATTGCAGTAGTCCAGGCGACTTGAAATAAAAGCATGCACGACTTGTTCAAAAAGGTTAAAAGATAAAAACGGTTTTACCTTTACTAAAAGACGAAGATGATAAAAACACGATTTTAAAACGCCATTGACTTGTTTGTCAAGTTTAAAATCGCTGTCTATAGTGACGCCAAGGCTGGTGACTTTGGGACACACATAATTTTGCAATGGTCCCAAGTCAGTGAGGGCCGGACCAAAAACTGAAATTTCCGTTTTTCTCTCATTCATTATTAAAAAATTCTGGGCTAACCAAGCCTTGACGTTGCATAGACAGTTGAGAAGGGGTGTCAGGGGGCCGTGGCCTTTTGAAATCGGCATGTAAATTTGGCAGTCATCTGCATAAAAGTGATAAAACACTCAATGCCTCTTAAAAATCTCTCCAAGAGAGAGAAGGTATAATGAAAACAGGATGGGGCCTAGAATAGATCCCTGGGGCACACCACAGTAAAGTGGAGCAGAAGAAGAGGTGGTGTCCCCCAGCCTGACAGAGAAGGACCTCTCTGACAGGTAGGATCTGAACCACTCTAATGCAGTCCCCCTGACACCCACACAGTCTTTCAGGCGGTTTAAAATAATTGTGTGGTCGACTGTGTCAAAAGCAGCTGTAAGATCTAAAAGCACTAAAATGGCAGAGCTGCCAGAATCAGACATTAAAAGCAAGTCATTAAAAACCTTTAAAAGTGCAGATTCAGTACTATGCAAAGCTTTGTATCCAGACTGAAATGGATCTAAAGTGCTACTTTCATCTAAAAAAGGCTGCAGTTGCGCCAAACACATTTCTCCAAAATTTTTGACACAAAAAGTAATTTGGAAATGGGACGATAATTTGACAAACTTGTAGGATCAAGACCTCTTTTTTGATCAAAGGCTCAACAACAGCTCTTTTACAAAAAGAGGGGACACTGCCAGAAATCAAGCTGCTGTTGATGATGTCCCTAACAGACAAGTCAATAGAATACCAGACTTCTTTAAAAAAGCGAGGGGGGACTGGGTCTGTGGGACAGGACGAGGGTTTTAGTTTGTCAACTATTCCTGTAAGGCTCAAACTGACAAAACACAGCCGAGCACTGAGTGGCCACATTAAAACTCAATGGAGAACGAGAAAGATTTGCCCGAATAAAAGCAACCTTGTCGTTAAAAAAGCAGAGACATTTTTCACAAGTTTCACGTGTCATCTCTAGTGAAGTGGCTGGATTCGGATTAAGAACATCCATCCATCCATCTATCTTCTACCGCTTAATCCCTTCGGGGTCACGGGGGGCGCTGGAGCCTATCTCAGCTACAATCGGGCGGAAGGCGGGGTACACCCTGGACAAGTCGCCACCTCATCACAGGGCCAACACAGATAGACAGACAACATTCACACTCACATTCACACACTAGGGCCAATTTTAGTGTTGCCAATCAACCTATCCCCAGGTGCATGTTTTTGGAGGTGGGAGGATGCCGGAGTACCCGGAGGAAACCCACGCAGTCACGGGGAGAACATGCAAACTCCACACAGAAAGATCCTGAGCCCGGGATTGAACCCAAGACTGCTCAGGACCTTCGTATTGTGAGGCAGACACACTAACCCCTCTTCCACCGTGCTTCCCGGATTAAGAACATAACTAATAGTTTTAAAAAGAACATGTGGCTTGCTGATACTATTTGAAATTAAGTCTGACAGATATTTTGTTTTCTCAGTTTTAACCACACTTTGATAATTCCGACAGTTTTCTTTTAAAATTTAATAAGAGACCTCCAAGTGATCCCCTTTCCACTTGCGCTCCGCACTTCGCCACTCACGCCGAGCTGTGCGCGTGGTTTCATTGAGCCAAGGCTCCATGTAATGTGATGGTTCCTCGCAGGTTATTGATGATAACAAACACACTACATTGGTGTGCTCTCGCAAGTAATACACGACGGCAGCAACCTTTCAGCTTAGAAATAAGGACTTGGGCGTGGAAATATTATTTCAGTCATGGAAAGAAGTGATGGGACTGGGTTGTTGACACAAAACATCAACAAACTAGCCTGCAGGCTGCTGGTCACATGACAGGAAGTGAAATGGCAGAATGTAGCAGCTGCCACTGATTTCACTTCCTACATCAGGCTTGACCAGGATATGGACTAAAGTATTGGGACGCAGCTCTTGACCAATGAAATGACGTTAGCATAGCAAGTTAGTCTGGTCGTTTTAGTGGGGTTTATTTTCATTCTCGTATTTTTATGAGATGGACACATAATTATATTTTTTATTTTGAAAAAGAAAACAAAAAATCCAAACTGTCCAAAAACTGAAAAAAAATGTTCTTCAGTTTTTTGTGACATGCCAGTTACACAGAATAGTCATTTGAATATTTAGTCATACATTTATCAAAATCAAATACAGTTCCAGAATACGACAGGGAATGTGCACTATTTGAACAAGAGCAGAAATGTATCTTAGATACTTTTATGTGGATGTTGGACTGGCGTTCATAATTTCGCCTTGCAGAGTGAAAAGCTTCTCTTAGATGTTATCCAATTTGTGATTCAAATCCGAGATCCTCCGAATTTGTGTATAAACCAGAGCAAGGGTCCAATCAGCAGATGTCATCACAGTTGCAAATAGATGGATAAGGTTCAAGTCTTAGACGGAAACAACCGCCAGGCACAGGACTTGCCACTTCTCCCACAAGTTCCTAATGTATCCGTCAGTAAACGTAAGCTCCGCCTCCCTCCCCTGCAGGCACTGTTGGCCGTGCTGCGAGAGAGCCACCGCACGCGCACCGTCTTCCGCAAGGTGGGCGGCTTCGTCTACGTGACCTCGCTGCTGGTGGCCATGGAGCGCTCGCTGTGCCAACCCCCTCGCCACGGCTGGGAGCGCGTCAACCAGAACCAGGTCTTCGAGCTGCTGCACACCGTCTTCTGCACGCTCACGGCCGCCATGCGCTATGAGCCCGCCAACTCCCACTTCTTCCGAACAGAGATCCAGTACGAGAAGCTGGCCGACGCCGTCAGGTAGCCCCCCCCCCCCTTTTTCCTTTCTGCCCTAAGTTGGCGTCCTGTAACCGCCTGCACTTCGCCAGGCTGCTGGGATGCTTCTCTGACGTGAAGAAGCTGAGCCCCACCAGCGTCTTCCCCTCCAACTCTGAGCCTTTCCAGAGGCTGCTGGAGGAGGAGGCGGGGCCTGCAGGAGAGGGGGTGTGTCCTACGCTCAGACACTGCAGCAAGCTCTTCATCTACATGTACAAGATGGCCACAGACTCTTTCGACAGGTACACACACACCTCACCTTTACACTCCTCTGACAGGTACACGCACACCTCACCTTTACACTCCTTCGACAGGTACACACACACCTCACCTTTACACTCCTTCGACAGGTACACACACACCTCACCTTTGCACTCCTTTGACAGGTACACACACACCTCACCTTTACACTCCTTCGACAGGTACACACACACCTCACCTTTACACTCCTTCGACAGGTACACACACACCTCACCTTTACACTCCTTCGACAGGTACACACACACCTCACCTTTACACTCCTTCGACAGGTACACACACACCTCACCTTTACACTCCTTCGACAGGTACACACACACCTCACCTTTACACTCCTTTGACAGGTACACACACCTCACCTTTACACTCCTTCGACAGGTACACACACCTCACTTTTACACTCCTTCGACAGGTACACACACATCTCACCTTTACACTCCTTCGACAGGTACACACACACCTCACCTTTACACTCCTTTGACAGGTACACACACCTCACCTTTACACTCCTTCGACAGGTACACACACACCTCACCTTTACACTCCTTCGACAGGTACACACACACCTCACCTTTACACTCCTTCGACAGGTACACACACACCTCACCTTTACATTCCTTCGACAGGTACACACACACACCTCACCTTTACACTCCTTTGACAGGTATACACACACCTCCGTTTTACACTCCTTTGACAGGTACACACACACCTCACCTTTACACTCCTTTGACAGGTACACACACACCTCACCTTTACATTCCTTTACAGGTACACACACACCTCACCTTTACACTCCTTTGACAGGTACACACACACCTCACCTTTACACTCATTTGACAGGTACACGCACACCTCATCTACTTGGAATAAATAACAATTTTCCACTCTTTTTCTTCATCGTAAAGGGGAATTGCAATTTTTTTTTTATGTTGCCTATCATTCACAATTATTATGTAAGACAAGAAGACAGATTTATTTATTTTAATGTATTGTAACTGGTAAATAAATGTAAATAAAAGTCTGTTTCCAATTAGAGTACACTACTGCCCTCATAACGTCCTCTAAGAAACATCCCACCAACAATCCTCCATTTACATGTCTTGACCTGAATATGAACAAGTATTAGTAATATTGTTATTATAAGTGCTAACGCAGAGGAACTACTTTTAGAGAGCTAACTAGCTTATGCTGCTATATTGACATATTGAGCTGCTGCATGGCCTCTGAGTTGGTGAAAGTGAATTCTAGATGATAAATTATGCCTCTAAACTGGATAGTAGAAGGTTGTGGACATAAACCCACAAGTTGGTCCACTTTGACATCCAACTTAGACCCGGAGATGGCCAAAAAGAAGGTTGTTGTTTTTTTAATCCCTTTGTGAGGATTATGATGAATTGTTCATGTAAAGGGGAAGATATAAACATCCCATCAGTCTTTTTCCCAGTGAGAGCAGACATTTTACAGTAACTGAATGTTTATTATGTTTGTTGTTTCTCATCAAGTCTGTCATGATTACGGTAGTAGTCTTGTTGTTGTTGAAGGAAAAGTGAAGGTTGTGATGTGTTTGTGAAATTAATACTTAAAATTATGAAAATATGTCAATATTACATGTTATTATGAATTTTACTACATGACTTATTCACTTACATCATGTATATATTACATGTTATTATGAATGTTACTACATGACATACATACTTACATCATGTATATATTACTTGTTATTATGAATGTTACTACATGGCATATACTTACATCATGTATATATTACATGTTATTATGAATTTTACTACATGACTTATTCACTTACATCATGTATATATTACATGTTATTATGAATGTTACTACATGACATGTATACTTACATCATGTATATATTACTTGTTATTATGAATGTTACTACATGGCATATACTTCCATCATGTATACATTACATGTTATTATGAATATTACTACATGACATATATACTTACATCATGTACTGTATATATTGCATGTTATAATGAATGTTACTACATGACATTTATACTTACATCATGTATATATTACATGTTATTATGAATGTTACTACATGACATATATTTACAGTGTGTATATAAAAATATGTAAATATTGAATGTTATTATGAATGTTACTAGATACTACATACTGTATATACAAACCCTGTTTCCATATGAGTTGGGAAATTGTGTTAGATGTAAATATAAACGGAATACAATGATTTGCAAATCCTTTTCAACCCATATTCAATTGAATGCACTACAAAGACAAGATATTTGATGTTCAAACTCATAAACTTTATTTTCTTTTTGCAAATAATAATTAACTTGGAATTTCATGGCTGCAACACGTGACAACGTAGTTGGGAAAGGGCATGTTCACCACTGTGTTACATCACCTTTTCTTTTAACAACACTCAATAAACGATTGGGAACTGAGGAAACTAATTGTTGAAGCTTTGAAAGTGGAATTCTTTCACAGTCTTGTTTTATGTAGAGCTTCAGTCGTTCAACAGTCCGGGGTCTCCGCTGTCGTATTTTACGCTTCATAATGCGCCACACATTTTCGATGGGAGACAGGTCTGGACTGCAGGCGGGCCAGGAAAGTACCCGCACTCTTTTTTTACGAAGCCACGCTGTTGTAACACGTGCTGAATGTGGCTTGGCTGAAATAAGCAGGGGCGTCCATGAAAAAGACGGCGCTTAGATGGCAGCATATGTTGTTCCAAAACCTGTATGTACCTTTCAGCATTAATGGTGCCTTCACAGATGTGTAAGTTACCCATGCCTTGGGCACTAATGCACCCCCATACCATCACAGATGCTGGCTTTTGAACTTTGCGTCGATAACAGTCTGGATGGTTCGCTTCCCCTTTGGTCCGGATGACACGATGTGAAATATTTCCAAAAACAATTTGAAATGTGGACTCGTCAGACCACAGAACACTTTTCCACTTTGCATGAGTCCATCTTAGATGATCTCGGGCCCAGAGAAGCCGGCGGCGTTTCTGGATGTTGTTGATAAATGGCTTTCGCTTTGCATAGTAGAGCTTTAACTTGCACTTATAGATGTAGCGACGAACTGTATTTAGTGACAGTGGTTTTCTGAAGTGTTCCTGAGCCCATGTGGTAATATCCTTTAGAGATTGATGTCGGTTTTTGATACAGCGTCGTCTGAGGGATCGAAGGTAACGGTCATTCAATGTTGGTTTCCGGCCATGCCGCTTACGTGGAGTGATTTCTCCAGATTCTCTGAACCTTTTGATGATATTATGGACCGTAGATGTTGAAATCCCTAAATTTCTTGCAATTGCACTTTGAGAAACGTTGATCTTAAACTGTTTGACTATTTGCTCACGTAGTTGTGGACAAAGGGGTGTACCTCGCCCCATCCTTTCTTTTGAAAGACTGAGCATTTATTGGGAAGCTGTTTTTATACCCAATCATGGCACCCACCTGTTCCCAATTAGCCTGCGCACCTGTGGGATGTTCCAAATAAGTGTTTGATGAGCATTCTTCAACTTTATCAGTATTTATTGCCACCTTTCCCAACTTCTTTGTCACGTGTTGCTGGCATCAAATTCTAAAGTTAATGATTATTTGCAACAAAAAAAAAAGTTTATCAGTTTGAACATCAATTATGTTGTCTTTGTAGCATATTCAACTGAATATGGGTTGAAAATTATTTGCAAATCATTGTATTCCGTTTATATTTACATCTAACACAATTTCCCAACTCATATGGAAACGGGGTTTGCACTTACAGTGAGTATATAAAACATTAATGGAGGTTTTTGGATGTTTTTACAGCACTTTATATGTGAAATAGAGTCACTTCCATGAGCTCCAATGTTAGCTGAGTCTTGCTAGTGTTTTTCTACGATTTAGAATGCATAAAAAAAACAAAAACAAGGTGTTATTGTCCCACATAAGGATTGTGAATGATTAAAAAAAAAAAAAATAGTGCAGTTCCCCTTTAATTCCACATGAGTGAAGACAATGTCTTGTTTCCTTTCTGCTTCACACTAACAACTTCTCTTTTCTTCTTCCTCTAACCCTCACTGTCCATCCTCACCTGGCTACGTGTGTGTGTGTGTGTGTGTGTGTGTGTGTGTGTGTGTGTGTGTGTGTGTGTGTGTGTGTGTGTGTGTGTGTGTGTGTGTGTGTGTGTGTGTGCGTGTGCATGTTTGCAAATGTGTATTTTTGTGTTTATTTATGTGTATGTGTGCGCATGCTTATGTGTGCGCACGTGTGCATGTTTGCGTATGTGTGCGTGTGTGTGTGTGTGCTTGTTGACGGCGCCTCAGTCGGGCGGATCAGGTTCCTCCCTGCCTGACTCACGAGACCTCGCTGCCCTCGCCGTGGGGCACCCCCGCCCTCGCCAGGAAGAGGTGTTGCTTCTCTCTTTTCTCCCCTCCATCCCCCACCTCCAAACACACCTGACCCACAATGCACCTGGCCCCAATGACTCACACGTGCTGCTACTTAATAATGACTCATTTCTGTGTCATTGAATATTTCTGAATGAAGGAGTCATATTTGGGTTTTAGTAGGAACTCTTAATGCATGAGGCCCATGGTCTGCCAGAGCATAAGGAGAGGGGGCAGGAGGGATTATTTAGCTCCTATTATATTGAAGTAGTCATCCAGAAAGTATCAGTACAAATACAAATGTATCCTTCCTCCTAGAGAGTTAGCATTTTGACTCTTGAATATTTCGCTCCTCTTCAGGTACGACTTTGTTAGCATCTGTGCAATGTGGAAGTACCCCCTGTGGACATAGTTCACAAGCTAGCAAGCTAATGAGTTGGTTTTGCTCCATGGTTGAGAGCAGCCATCGTGGGCTCCAAATAATATTTCTCAGGAATAAATGGTCGTTGCTAGCTGACATGTTACACAGCTGTTCATTGATATGTTACATCAGTGCGAGCTGATGTGTTACGTCATTGCTGATACGTTACATTGGCGCTAGCTGACATCTTACATTGTTGAAAGCTAATATGTTACATCATCACTAGCTGATACGCTACATCGCTGTCAGCTAACATCTTACATCGTTGATAGCCATTGCTAGCTGATACGTTACATTGCTGCCAGATGACATCTTACATTATTGATAGCTATTATGTTACATCATCGCTAGCTGATACGTTACATTGCTTCCAGATGACATCTTACATTATTGATAGCTATTATGTTACATCATCGCTAGCTGATACGTTACATTGCCGCTAGCTGACATCTTACATGGTTGCAAGCTATTACACTACATGGTTGCTAGCTGGTATATTACATGGTTGCTAGCTATTTTGCTACATGGTTGCTAGCTATTTTGCTACATGGTTGCTAGCTGGTATGTTACATGGTTGCTAACTATTTTGCTACATGGTTGCTAGCTGGTATATTTCATGGTTGCTAACTATTCTGCTGCATGGTTGCTAGCTAGTATGTTACATGGTTGCTAACTATTTTGCTACATGGTTGCTAGCTAGTATGTTACATGGTAGTTAGCTATTTTGTTACATGGTTGCGAACTGGTATGTTACATGGTCGCTAGCTATTTTGCTACATGGTTGCTAGCTGGTATATTTCATGGTTGCTAACTATTTTGCTACATGGTTGCTAGCTGGTATGTTACATGGTAGCTAGCTATTTTGCCACATGGTTGCTAACTGGTATGTTACATGGTCGCTAGCTATTTTGCTACATGGTTGCTAGCTGGTATATTTCATGGTTGCTAACTATTTTGCTACATGGTTGCTAGCTGGTATATTTCATGGTTGCTAACTATTTTGCTACATGGTTGCTAGCTGGTATGTTACATGGTAGCTAGCTATTTTGCCACATGGTTGCTAACTGGTATGTTACATGGTCGCTAGCTATTTTGCTACATGGTTGCTAGCTGGTATATTTCATGGTTGCTAACTATTTTGCTACATGGTTGCTAGCTAGTATGTTACATGGTTGCTAACTATTTTGCTACATGGTTGCTAGCTAGTATGTTACATGGTAGTTAGCTATTTTGTTACATGGTTGCGAACTGGTATGTTACATGGTCGCTAGCTATTTTGCTACATGGTTGCTAGCTGGTATATTTCATGGTTGCTAACTATTTTGCTACATGGTTGCTAGCTGGTATGTTACATGGTAGCTAGCTATTTTGCCACATGGTTGCTAACTGGTATGTTACATGGTCGCTAGCTATTTTGCTACATGGTTGCTAGCTGGTATATTTCATGGTTGCTAACTATTCTGCTGCATGGTTGCTAGCTAGTATGTTACATGGTTGCTAACTATTTTGCTACATGGTTGCTAGCTAGTATGTTACATGGTAGTTAGCTATTTTGTTACATGGTTGCGAACTGGTATGTTACATGGTCGCTAGCTATTTTGCTACATGGTTGCTAGCTGGTATATTTCATGGTTGCTAACTATTTTGCTACATGGTTGCTAGCTGGTATGTTACATGGTAGCTAGCTATTTTGCCACATGGTTGCTAACTGGTATGTTACATGGTCGCTAGCTATTTTGCTACATGGTTGCTAGCTGGTATATTTCATGGTTGCTAACTATTTTGCTACATGGTTGCTAGCTAGTATGTTACATGGTTGCTAACTATTTTGCTACATGGTTGCTAGCTAGTATGTTACATGGTAGCTAGCTATTTTTCTACATGGTTGCTAACTGGTATGTTACATGGTCGCTAGCTATTTTGCTACATGGTTGCTAGCTGGTATATTTCATGGTTGCTAACTATTTTGCTACATGGTTGCTAGCTGGTATGTTACATGGTAGCTAGCTATTTTGCCACATGGTTGCTAACTGGTATGTTACATGGTCGCTAGCTATTTTGCTACATGGTTGCTAGCTGGTATATTTCATGGTTGCTAACTATTTTGCTACATGGTTGCTAGCTAGTATGTTACATGGTTGCTAACTATTTTGCTACATGGTTGCTAGCTAGTATGTTACATGGTAGCTAGCTATTTTTCTACATGGTTGCTAACTGGTATGTTACATGGTCGCTAGCTATTTTGCTACATGGTTGCTAGCTGGTATATTTCATGGTTGCTAACTATTTTGCTACATGGTTGCTAGCTAGTATGTTACATGGTTGCTAACTATTACGCTACATGGTTGCTAGCTGGTATGCTACATCATTGCTAGCTGACATGTTACATAGATGCTAGCTGGTATGTTACATAGTTGCTAGCTCTTTTGCTATATGGTTGCTAGCTGGTATGTTACATGGTCGCTAGCTACTTTGCTACATGGTTGCTAGCTGGTATGTTACATGGTTGCTAGCTATTTTGCTACATGGTTGCTAGCTGGTATGTTACATGGTCGCTAGCTATTTTGCTACATGGTTGCTAGCTGGTATGTTACATGGTTGCTAACTATTTTGCTACATGGTTTCTAGCTAATATGTTACATGGTTGCTAACTATCACGCTATATGGTTGCTAGCTGGTATGCTACATCATTGCTAGCTGACATGTTACATAGATGCTAGCTGGTATGTTACATGGTTGCTAGCTCTTTTGCTATATGGTTGCTAGCTGGTATGTTACATGGTTGCTAGCTATTTTGCTACATGGTTGCTAGCTGGTATGTTACATAGTCGCTAGCTATTTTGCTACATGGTTGCTAGCTGGTATGTTACATGGTTGCTAACTATTTTGCTACATGTTTTCTAGCTAATATGTTACATGGTTGCTAACTATTACGCTACATGGTTGCTAGCTGGTATGCTACATCATTGCTAGCTGACATGTTACATAGATGCTAGCTGGTATGTTACATGGTTGCTAGCTATTTTGCTACATGGTTGCTAGCTATTTTGCTACATGGTTGCTAGCTGGTATGTTACATGGTTGCTAGCTATTTTGCCACATGTTTGCTAGCTGGTATGTTACATGGTCGCTAGCTATTTTGCTACATGGTTGCTAGCTGGTATGTTACATGGTTGCTAACTATTTTGCTACATGGTTTCTAGCTAATATGTTACATGGTTGCTAACTATTACGCTACATGGTTGCTAGCTGGTATGCTACATCATTGCTAGCTGACATGTTACATAGATGCTAGCTGGTATGTTACATGGTTGCTAGCTATTTTGCTACATGGTTGCTAGCTATTTTGCTACATGGTTGCTAGCTGGTATGTTACATGGTTGCTAACTATTTTGCTACATGTTTTCTAGCTAATATGTTACATGGTTGCTAACTATTACGCTACATGGTTGCTAGCTGGTATGCTACATCATTGCTAGCTGACATGTTACATAGATGCTAGCTGGTATGTTACATGGTTGCTAGCTATTTTGCTACATGGTTGCTAGCTATTTTGCTACATGGTTGCTAGCTGGTATATTACATGGTTGCTAGCTATTTTGCCACATGTTTGCTAGCTGGTATGTTACATGGTCGCTAGCTATTTTGCTACATGGTTGCTAGCTGGTATGTTACATGGTTGCTAACTATTTTGCTACATGGTTTCTAGCTAATATGTTACATGGTTGCTAACTATTACGCTACATGGTTGCTAGCTGGTATGCTACATCATTGCTAGCTGACATGTTACATAGATGCTAGCTGGTATGTTACATGGTTGCTAGCTATTTTGCTACATGGTTGCTAGCTATTTTGCTACATGGTTGCTAGCTGGTATGTTACATGGTTGCTAACTATTTTGCTACATGTTTTCTAGCTAATATGTTACATGGTTGCTAACTATTACGCTACATGGTTGCTAGCTGGTATGCTACATCATTGCTAGCTGACATGTTACATAGATGCTAGCTGGTATGTTACATGGTTGCTAGCTATTTTGCTACATGGTTGCTAGCTATTTTGCTACATGGTTGCTAGCTGGTATATTACATGGTTGCTAGCTATTTTGCCACATGTTTGCTAGCTGGTATGTTACATGGTCGCTAGCTATTTTGCTACATGGTTGCTAGCTGGTATGTTACATGGTTGCTAACTATTTTGCTACATGGTTTCTAGCTAATATGTTACATGGTTGCTAACTATTACGCTACATGGTTGCTAGCTGGTATGCTACATCATTGCTAGCTGACATGTTACATAGATGCTAGCTGGTATGTTACATGGTTGCTAGCTCTTTTGCTACATGGTTGCTAGCTGGTATGCTACACTGTACCCAGACAGTCAACAAATTGCAGCCTCTGCTGTGAAAAAATAGGAACATTTAATTCTGACAGACCCTGAGGGGGATTTAGCGTGCCTATCAAACGTCATTGTTGTGCTAACAGAACAGCAGCAGCACTCTTGCACCAGGACCTCTGTGTGTGACGTGTAGGCCCAGTGGACCTCCAGGCGGACTCACCTGGGTTCTTCTTGCAGACACGGCTACCAGGCTTCATCGGGCCCTCCGGCCCCCATCAAGCTGCTGAGCGAGCTGAAGCTGCACGCCGCTCCCTCCTGGTCCTCCAGCGAGACGGTGGTCATCCACCCGGGGGCCGTCCTGGCCATGGTAGACCTGCTGCCCTCGGTCTGCTCGGACAGCCAGCCGGAGGTGAGGACATGGGAAGACAGGAAGAGGTTAAGGTGGGTTGACGGTGTGGCTCTGGTCCCTCCTCAGCACGCCCTGGACCTGCAGCTGGCGGTGGCCAACATCCTGCAGCTGCTGGTGAACAGCGAGAGGAACCAGCAGGTCCTGTGCGAGGCCTCTCTCCATCAGCGCCTGCTCCAGCGCTGCAGTCAGGCGCTGGGCGACGAGGACCACCCGCTGCACCCCCCGCTGCAGCGCATGTTCGAAAGGCTGGCGTCGCAGGCGCTGCAGCCCATGGCGCTCAGGTGCTCACATCACATTCCATTCTTGGGGGGAACCATTACACTCACACCCAATCTGGATTTAAAATCCATACTACAACATTGGTGTCAGTTCTGTGATGGACATTCTCCATAAACAGCTGTGTTGACAATTCTACCAAACATTTAATAAAGTTAAATACAAATAAGACAACAGAAGTATCAACAGTTAAATGTGTATCAACTATGGCAGGGGTGTCAAACGTAAGGCTCGAGGGCCGGATCAGGGCCGCGAACAGGTTTTATCCGGCCCGCGGGATGAGTTTGCTAAGTATAAAAATGAGCCAAAATTTTTGAATGAAAGAAACTGCTGCTCTAAATGTGCCCACTAGATGTCTCAATAGCAGTTATTTGTATCTTTGTAGATATATATACTATATATATATGTAAACAAAAATAAACCAGTGCACCAGTCGAGGAAAATGATCAAACTACATAAATAACATCCTGTAATTTGATTTTGATATTATTTTTTCATCCTGATAGATTGAAAATGAACAGCAATGAGTTGACTGATGACATTCTCACATCATTTATTCAGAAAGTATAAATAAGGACAAATAAAGATAAAATGCTATTAACCGCAACATGTAAGTGTAATAAAAAATAAAAAAAACATTATGATTTGTACATTTTCAGAATGTGCTTGTTCTATTTTTAAACAAAGAAGACAATCTGAAGTTGTCTTTATTTTCAAGTTATCGTGCTGTGATTTTACCAGTCTGACCCACTTGGGAGTAGATTTGTCTCCATGTGGCCTCCCCATCTAAAATTAGTTTGACACCCCTGTACTATAGGATTTGTCTGAGTGGTTGACAGGACACAAACAAATATATATACTTTTTTACCCATTAAGAATCATTACAAATAACAATCTTAATTCATTCGAAAATCAATTTTTTTTGGACACCTTTAATATTTATATATATGTGTATTATTTGTACAGTCATGATTAAAAGTGTACATACACGTGTAAAGAACATAATGTCATGGCTGTCTTGAGTTTCCAATCATTTCTACAACTCTTATTTTTTTGTGATAGAGTGATTGGAGCACATACTTGTTGGTCACAAAAAACATTCATGAAGTTTGCTTCTTTTATGAATTTATTATGGGTCTACTGAAAATGTGAGCAAATCTGCTGTGTCAAAAGTATACATACAGCAATGTTAATGTTTGCTTATATGTCCCTTGGCAAGTTTCACTGCAATAAGGCGCTTTTGGTAGCCATCCACAAGCTTCTGCTTGAAGTTTTGACCATTACTCTTGACAAAATTGGTGCAGTTCAGCTAAATGTGTTGGTTTTCTGACATGGACTTGTTTCTTCAGCATTGTCCACACGTTTAAGTCAGGACTTTGGGAAGGCCATTCTAAAACCTTCATTCTAGCCTGATTTAGCCATTCCTTTACCACTGTTGACGTGTGTTTGGGAAAGGCCCAAGACCCAACCTCCGGGCTGATGATTTTAGGTTGTCCTGAAGAATTTGGAGGTAATCCTCCTTTTTCATTGTCCCATTTAAAGCACCATTTCCATTGGCAGCAATACAGGCCCAGAGCATAATACTACCACCAACATGCTTGACGGTAGGCATGATGTTCCTGGGATTAAAGGGCTCACCTTTTCTCCTCCAAACATATTGCTGGGTATTGTGGCCAAACAGCTCCATTTTTGTTTCATCTGACCACAGAACTTTCCTCCAGAAGGTCTTATCTTTGTCCATGTGATCAGCATCAAACTTTAGACAAGCCTTAAAGTGTGGCTTCTGGAGCAAGGGCTTCCTTCTTGCATGGTAGCCTCTCAGTCCATGGCGATGCAAAACACGCTTGACTGTGGACACTGACACCTGTGTTCCAGCAGATTCCAGTTCATAGCAGACCTGCTTTTTGGTGGTTCTCGGTTGAGTCTTGATCATCCTGACCAATTTTCTCTCAGCAGCAGGTGATAGCTTGCGTTTTTTTCCTGATCGTGGCAGTGACAAAACTGTGCCATACACTTTATACTTACAATTGTCTGCACATTTGCTCTTGGGACCTTAGGCTGCTTTGAAATGGCTCCAAGTGACTTTCCTGACTTGTTCTAGTCAATGATTAATTTTTTCAGATCTGTGCTGAGTTCCTTTGACTTTCCCATTGTGGCGTTTGTAACCAAGTCTAATGACTGCATCACATGAGCCCTATTTAAATGGGCTCAGAGAAGTCACTCACATGAAGTTAAGAGGCCATGAAGCTCATTTGATTGGAACTTTTCTACGTCACCAACATTGATCATGTATGTTGCTGTATGTATACTTTTGACCCAGCAGATTTGCTCACATTTTCAGTAGACCCATAATAAATTCATAAAAGAAACAAACTTCAGGAATGTTCTTTGTGACCAACAAGTATGTGCTCCAATCACTCTATCACAAAAAAATAAGAGTTGTAGAAATGATTGGAAACTCAAGACAGCCATGACATTATGTTCTTTACAAGTGTATGTACACTTTTGACCACGACTGTCAAGGTGTCTACTTCTTGTCATGTGACCACACACACTCCTGTCAACGTGTCTAATTCTTGTCATGTGACCACATACACTCCTGTCAAGGTGTCTTCTACTTGTAATGTGACCACACACACTCCTGTCAAGGTGTCTACTTCTTGTCATGTGACCACACACACGTGTCTACTTCTTGTGGGACTGACAGGAGTGACTCATTAGCATATTTATGGTCATGAGCATGTTGCAGTCCCTTAGAAAAGTTGTTTTTCTGTGCGTGTTATTTGTTTGTGGCACTGATTAGGTGTATTTCACCAACATTATTTTACTGGGCATGTTTGTGGCACTTATGTGGTGTGTTTAATCAAAGGTATTTAACACTGATAAGTGAGGAGGTGCCCCGTGGTGTATTTGCCAAATTGAGGATGTGAGCCATGTCTCTGCCCACAGGGAGTTCCTGCGTCTGGGGAACCCGCTGAACTGCGGCGCCTGGGACAAGAAGCTGCTGAAGCAGTACCGCGTGCACAAGCCCAGCTCGCTCAGCTACGACGGCGACATGAGAAGTAAGGCCAGAAGTGAAATGAGGAGTGTAGCGAAGCCTTTCCTTCGGCACGCAGAGTACAGAGCGCTGCATGTGTGTCAAGTCAAATCAAATCAAGCTTCATTTATAAAGCGCCTTTCATACATAAAAGAAATGCAAGGCAAAGTGCTTTACAAAGTTAAAAACAATACCCCGGTGACCCATATCCCCCATTATCACATACGTACGCATGCACACACATACCAAACACACTCACACACACACAACATACACACACATGCAACTACCGGTATATAGACCAATGATCGCATGGCTGAGTACAGAGGAGACATGTGAGTAAACACTATCACATATGCACCAGGAGGTCATCACACCAGGACCCCACAAGCACGGCCGATAACCCCTGAGGCAGATGGCTCATCTGAGGAACGTTGGAAAATAACAATAATAAAACTTGTAAAATAGTAAGAACCATGTGTAGAGATAAAGAATAAAATACAAGTAAGACATATGAAGATAAAGATAAAAACATTTATAAACCATAAGAAGAACCTTAAAAATTATCCTGAAACACTGCAGATATTTTAAAACTGGTGTAATAACCTTTTTAGAAGAGCAGAAAGCAGGGTGTTACAATCATCTATAGCACTTGTAATAAAAGCATGCATTAGCGTCTCCGTGTTGCCTAAAGAGAGAATTGGGCGAACTCTGACTATATTCTTAAGAGCAACACGGCAGCAACATGTGTCAAGTGGTTGTTTAAAGACGCAAACATGCTAATGCTTTGTTTGCTGTCATTATCAAGCCTCATTAGTGCATGTTAATCATTACTGCTCGTTAGCACAGCGCCATCTGTCTGACACTGGCACTCACTGGGCCACCGTTCACCTTTAACACTACTTTTCTGTGTGGTCTTCAGAATAAAGCCTCATTTTTTTATTGCAACATTTAAAATAAAATGATTAGAGTAACTGCTGTCCAATTGGATTTTATCAAATAAATTTCCCCCAAAAATGCGACTTATACTCCAGTGCGACGTATATATGTTTTTTTTCTTCTTTATTGTGCATTTTCGGCCGGTGCGACGTATACTCCGGAGCGACTTATAGTCCGAAAAATACGGTATATCTTGTTTTATTATCACAATTCTGACTCTCGATTACAGTTGCAAGTCCAAGATGGCCGTATTTTAACGTTTGTGGCAGAGCAGCTTGGCTTCAGAGTTGGTGACTACAGGGCGCCATGTTTGGGACCAACTCTGAAACCAACTTGGCCATACTCTCCCTATCTGGTTTGTGGAGTGTTTTTGTTGCACCCTAAACAGTGTTAATACTATAAGTATTGTACTTATTAAGCACCAGTTGTTTGATTGTAACGTACATCTGAGTTGTGATTTTCAGTACCAAATTACAGTTGCAGGTCCAAGACATTAGATGGCAAGAGTCTAGAGAGTAGGGCCTTCAGAGTTGGTCCCCAAGATGGCGTGGGCTTTTGACCAATCATTGAGGAGATAGTCTGTGATTGGTCAAAAGCCCACCCACGTGACTACAGGGCGCCATGTTAGGCACCAACTCTGAAACCCACTTGACCATACTCTCCCTATCTGGTTTGTGGAGTGTTTTTGTTGCACCCTAAACAGTGTTAATACTATAAGTATTGTACTTATTAAGCACCAGTTGTTTGATTGTAACGTACATCTTAGTTGTGGTTTTCAGTACCAAATTACAGTTGCAGGTCCAAGACATTTAGATAGCAGTAGTCTAGAGAGTGGGCCTTCAGAGTTGGTCCCCAAGGCCTGTAGTCATGTGACGGGCTTTTGACCAATCACAGACTATCTCCTCAATGATTGATCAAAAGCCCACCATCGTGACGACAGGGCGCCATGTTGGGGACCAATTCCGAAACCAACTTGGCCATACTCTATCTGGTTCATAGTGTGTTTTTGTTGCGTCCTAAAAGTGTTAATACTGTAAGTATTGTAGTTTTCATGCACCAGCTGTTTTTGTTCTTTTTATTGGTTTTCCCCCCCCAAAAAAACAAGACACCCACAAAAATAAAATAAAGGAAAATAAATAAATACAAATAAAATAAAGGTTTAGGTTCCGCACCAGTTGTTTGATTGTAACGTGCATTTTAGTTGTAGTTTTCATTAACACATTTGGAGGTGTTGAAATCGCCATGTAAAATTTGCTAATGCTAATCAGTAGCATGTCAGTAGCAAAGCTAATGTCTATTAACATCAAGCTAACGCGTTTTTGTAAAAGTGAAGCCTTATTTTACTCACATTGTTGCGTTTTTTTGAGTCAGTTTCTTTGTTGGCATGTAAAATGTCAACATGACCTGGAGGTGGTTTGGACGAGTTTTCTCTCAGTGCTGCTGGAGTGATCGCCAAGTGAGTAGGCAAGTGGGTGTGACGTCATGCGCATACTTGCCAACCCTCCCGGATTTTCCGGGAGACTCCCGAAATTCAGCGCCTCTCCCGAAAACCTCCCGGGACAAATTTTCTCCCTAAAATCTCCCGAAATTCAGGCGGAGCTGGAAGCCACGCCCCCTCCAGCTCCATGCGGACCTGAGTGACGTGTCAACAGCCTGTATTCACGTCCGCTTTCCCACAACACACGTTATAACTGTAGAATGATCGAGGGCGAGTTCTTGGTTTCTTATGTGGGTTTATTGTTAGGCAGTTTCATTAACGTTCTCCCAGCGTGGTAACAACACACAACAACAGCAGTCATGTTTTATTCTACCGTAAAGCAGTTCGTCTGCCGTAAACAGCAATGTTGTTGTAATATATTGAGTTGGAGGCAATAACCAGGCGAGGTGATGAAGTACGTCTCTTTACTGTAGACTTCAGAACAGACTTACACACTTGACGTCAGGTGCGCAACACCACGTAAATCGTTGGCCAACCAAAAAGTAACCCCAGTACGCTATAGCCAACATTCACCAGGAGATGGCAACAGACAAACATAGATCACTCTATAACATTTCTCCCCTTTTAGAAATGGAGAAGTTCCTCAAAATAAATAAACAACCCAACCAAAAAATGCAGCAGCTCAATTAAAAAACTGTACTTAAGCCATTCTTTTTTTTTTTTTTTTTAGTACTGAACTCTTAACCCTCATTTGTAAACAATAACATGCTTATTATACAAACAGTATTTGTACACCTTTAACACAGATTTTTATACTGTCTTCAGAGATTCAGTTTTTTTGGTGGTACTCGAAACCTTTCTGGGTACCTGCGAAAGGGTGTTCAGCATGGTTAGAAAAATAGTGACAGAGAATAGAACAAGGATGGACAATTCAACCCTCAACTCAACAATGAGTAGATGAGTGTTATGTGTGTGTATATGTGTAAATAAATGAACACTGAAATTCAAGTATTTCTTTTATATATATATATATATATATATATATATGTATATATATATATATATATATATATATATATATATATATATAAATAATTATATATAGCTAGAATTCACTGAAAGTCAAGTATTTGTTATATATATATATATATATATATATATATGAAATACTTGACCTGTGTGAATTCTAGCTGTAAATATACTCCTCCCCTCTTAGCCACGCCCCCACCCCCACCCCCCGAAATCGGAGGTCTCAAGGTTGGCAAGTATGGTCATGCGCCACCCAGGTACCGAAACTACCTCAGACTTTACGTGAACTGGTGCCTGGTAGGACGGGCAGGATTCATACAGGACCAAAAAAGTACCAGATTCAGTCCCCATCCCTCGTACTTCGACTTTTGATGTATACCGTAAGAAGTGTGTACAATTATACTACTTGCATGTTGTACTCAACACGTGTGCAGTGATGGACACATGGTGCCCTCACAAACGATTAGAAAGTAGGAGTTAAAAATCAGAATTGATATATATATATATATATATATATATATATATATATATATATATATATATATATATGTATGTATGTATGTATGTATGTATGTATGTATGTATGTATGTATGTATGTATGTATGTATGTATATATATATATATATATATATATATATATATGTAATAGAAATGTAATAGAAATGTTTAATACATTAGAAGAAATGGAGACAATAAATACAAGTAATTAAAAAACATTGAGGATATATAAATACTGTAATATACATTTTGACTCAGTCGCATACATTAAAAGTAATTTTAGAACCTTGATTAACTAACTTTTAAAAGTTTGTATAGTGAAGCAAATTCCTCCATAAGAAACAATTTCAATAAGAGTAATTGGTTCCAACCTCAGTAAATAATACAAAGTGTTATAAAGTACTGTATATCAAATACACGTATCAAGGAGGTGATGGATCCACTGTCTCTTTATTCTCTTTATTAACAAGCTAAAACAACAACAACAAGCTCAACTGTCCTGTATGTGCTGCTCTGCCAACGCACACACAAGTAGAAGTCCCACAAAAACGGTCAGTAATCACAAAAATCCTTAAATTTAACAACCATATTGCTACAATAATACACATTTTAAAAAAAGGGTCCGTGTGTGTGTGTGCCCTCTTGAAAGAGGCACCGCTGAACGAGAGTAACTCTTCTCTACTGCTGTGAAAAAGGTCTGCTCTGGCATATTTTCCAGGAAAGTCGGGTCACATCACAATTAAAACTTGCTGTGGCTACTTTGTCGATTCAAATGGTCTTTTTTTTTGTTTTTTGTTTTTTTTACTTTAAACTTTTCGACGCTGGTCTGATGTCTTTTTGGGACTCGTCTCGAGTTAGCAAAATGGAGGAAACTTGTTAAAAGATGAAAAACACAGAAAAGGTACACACTGAAGCGCTGAGAAGTGACTAGTCGTGTAGTGCGCCCTACTTTTTGCCTGCAGGCGTGAGCCAAAAAGACATAATTTTGGTCCCCAGAGACAAGGTTCTCACCGTGTGAAAGTTCGTAAATGGAGGTTGTACTGTACAAGTTTGTAAATGGCGGTTGTACTGTACACGTTTGTAAATGGAGGTTGCACTGTACACATTTGTAAATAGAGGTTGCACTGTACATGTTTGTAAATAGAGGTTGCACTGTACTTATGAACAGTCTGTCTAAGTGTAAATGTCCCCCCCCCTGCAGACAGCATGACCACGTCCATGGAGGGCTTTGGCGCCGACAGCGTGTTCGCCACGCCGGCCGAGGACAACGGGCAATACCGCATCAGCCGCAGCCTGGTGCGCTCGGCTGAGGACAGCACGGTGCCGCTCACCCGCGTCAAGTGTCTGGTGTCCATGACCACACCCCACGACATCCGCCTGCACGGCTCCGCCGACACGCCCGCCTTCGTGGAGTTCGACACCTCGCTGGAGGGCTTCGGGTGAGTCGCGCTTTCTTCTTGGGTCACGCTGGGAGCACAATGGGCTGGAACGTCAACACACACACACACACACACACACACACACACGCACACACGCACACACTTCAGTGTGCCTGCAGGCAGCTGCATACAAATAAGGTATTTCACACCTTTTATGTCCGATATGTGGCGGTGTCAGCATGCACTGAGGGTACACAGGAGGACCTCAACAGGGTGCTCTCACACACACAAGCGCACACTCACACACACTTACACAGTGACACACACCCACTTACACTGTGACGCACACACACTTACACCATGACTTACACCATGACTTACAAAATGACGTACACACACTTACACGTCACACACACACATTGTGACATACACAACACACACACTTACACTGTGACACACACATTTACACTGTGACTTACACATTTACACTGTGACGTACACACACTTACGCATCACACACACATGTACATTGTGACATACACACACTTACACCGTGACGCACACACACTTATGACGCACACACACTTGCACCGTGACGCACACACACTTACACCGTGACGCACACACACTTACACCGTGACACATACACACTTACTGTTTTTTATATTTTAGACATAATGCATAAAAGTTCCCTTTGTGTTTCCAATAAAAACTACCTGGGTAGATTAAGTTCTTTAGGAAGCTCTCAGAGTCCTTCCAAAGGACCATGGACTTATATCGATATATTTGATGTAAGTCAAAGTCAAAGTTAGCGTTTGCACTGTTAATATTGTTACTTTCACTATTAAAAGTGCAAACCCATGAACCTGGTCCGGACAGTGCAGCAGGAGAGTGCACAAAAAGCAGAGGGAAAGCTCTGAAACATTTCAATGCAAAGCGGCGTGGCTCAGATGATAGAGCGGCCGTGCTCGCAACTTGAGGGTTCGAGGCTCAATTCCAGCGCACATGTCACCCACCTTGCTCCTGATGGGCTTTGGTTATTAGCGCCTTGCATTCCGCCATCAGTGTTTGAATGTTTGGGTATCATTGCAGCTTTGGGAAAGTGCTATACAAGTGACAGGTGTGTCCTGATTGCCAGTCAGTGACTGGTGTGTCCTGATTGCCAATCAGGGACAGGTGTGCCCTGATTGCCAGTCAGGGACAGGTGTGCCCTGATTGCCAGTTAGGGACAGGTGTGCCCCGATTGCCAGTCAGTGACAGGTGTGCCCCGATTGCTAGTCAGTGACAGGTGTGCCCCGATTGCTAGTCAATGACAGGTGTGAACTGATTGCCAGTCAATGACTGGTGTTCCCTGATTGCCAGTCAATGACAGGTGTGTCCTGATTACCAGTCATTGATAGGTGTACCCTGATTGCCAGTCAATGACAGGTGTGCCCTGATTGCCAGTCAATGACAGGGTGTTCCTTGATAGCCAGTCAGTGACTAGTGTGTCCTGATTGCCAGTCAGTGACTGGTGTGTCCTGATTGCCAGTCAGTGACTGGTGTGTCTTGATTGCCAGTCAGGGACTGGTGTGTCCTCATTGCCAGTCAGGGACTGGTGTGTCCTCATTGCCAGTCAGTGACTGATGTGTCCTGATTGCCAGTCAGTGACAGGTGTGCCTTGATTGCCAGTCAGGGACAGGTGTGCCCTGATCGCCACTCAGTGACAGGTGTGCCCTGATTGCCAGTCAGTGACAGGTGTGTCCTGATTGCCAGCCAGGGACTGGTGTGTTCTCATTGCCAGTCAGTGACTGGTGTGTCCCGATTGCCAGTCAGTGACAGGTGTGTCCTGATTTCCAGTCAGTGACAGGTGTGTCCTGATTTCCAGTCAGTGACAGGTGTGTCCTGATTGCCAGTCAGTGAGTGGTGTGCACCGATTGCCAGTCAGTGAGTGGTGTGCCCTGATTGCCAGTCAGTGACAGGTGTGCCCTGATTGCCAGTCAGTGACAGGTGTGCCCTGATTGCCAGTCAGGGACAGGTGTGTCCCGATTGCCAGTCAGTGACAGGTGTGTCGTGCTTTGCCAGTCAGTGACAGGTGTGTCCAGATTGCCAGTCAGGGACACTAAAGTGGTGGCAAAGGGTGGAAAACAGGAAATGGAACAAAATAAGAGTCCTGGACAGGAAATAATACAAAGTACAATAAACTTATCATAATTGTCATGTGAGATCAAAATATTTTACCAACTCACTTCTTTTTTTTTAGCACTTCTGTTTTGTGCGTACGACATATTGTCCTAAATATGTGTGTGCGTATGCGTGTGCTTGAATCACATCAGAATAGAACATGAAGTTTCAAACTGCAGCACATGGGCGACAAACGCACTGCTGGCCCACTTTCTGCACAGCATGAACACACACACACACACACACACACACACACACACACACACACACACACACACACACACACACACACACACACACACACACACAAACCCCTCCTTTCTCTTCCATCTGTCAACATGAAATATTGATGCTCCCCTCTGCTATTAGGAATAGCACTCTTACCTCACACACACACACACACACACACACTAGTGAGTGTTCTGCTTGGTGAGGCACTGATATTGTTTTGAAGGTATCGTGTTCTAATCAATGAAGTACAAATTGCTTATAAGAAGATAATAATTCACTTGAAGTCCAATAATTTTTATTCCCACTTTTTATCAAACTTAAAAGCATTTTTTCATCTTACTTTGTTTGTATAAAAAGTCCATGAGTCCATCTTCTACAGTGAAGTTCTGTTTCTTGGTTTGTAAAAGTCTTCTTGACTTGTTTCACCTAATAACACACGAACACACTCTTCACATACTCTTTGTGTACATGTTGTAGAAAGACGGCAGCAACAATCACCTAATAACACACATACACACTCTTCACATACTCTTTGTGTACATGGTTGTAGAAAGATGGCAGTAACAATCACCTGATATACACCTCTGTGTGGTGAGCTAGCCTGATTGTGTAAGAGTTGTTTAGCAATTTTTAAGAATGATGATGTCACAGGTCAGTAGGTCAAAGACATTGGAGTGTGTACAAAGAGTTAATAAAGGTTTTATTGGAGACATGTTGACAAACATCTACTCTGCAGAGAGAAAAGGCGAGTGGATCCTCGTCTCAGCTTTCTGCCATCTTTTTAAATGTGCAAATTCATTTTATTTTTCACGACACACACACACACACACACGCACACACACACACACACACACACACACACACACACATAGTGAATGTCGGTACTCTTCATTTCCAAGTCAGACATCACTGTTATCGCAAGGAGACTCCAGGTAGCAGAGCAAGTCAAACATCTCATTGTGAGTCTGCCCTTGAGAGTTTTCAATGTGTGCCAGCTCAGAATGAAAACATTTATTTCATCATTAATTCAACAACACCCTCATGACAAAACATACTACATTGTTGCAGTAGTACCATGAAGAATACACATCTACATACATTTGTTGCGTGTTCAGTGCTACACTTCCTGAATAACTTTTGTGTACTAATCTGTTTATCTTGCTTTTGCTTTTTTTCAGCACATCCTCACGTGTGTAACTGTACTTTTCCACATACTGTATTAACACCTTACTCCTTTAATCACACAAAGTCTGAAATCACTTTTCTTTGTGTACTAATGTGTAATTAATCACACATTTATCAACCCAACATAACACTTATATACTTGGATTTTATATATATTATTTTGTATATATTATGTGTTTATATATGTATGTACGTATATTTAATATGTATGTATGTGTATATATATGAATATGTGTATATATATATATTAACATATATATATATATATATATATATATATATATATATATATATATACATATAAATACATATAAGAATATATGTATCTATATATTTATATCACTGTATGTGTATGTATAATCATATACAGTATATGTATATCTACTGTATGAATGTATATTGAATGTATATATATAAAAATATATATACATATATGAATATATGTATCTATATATATATCACTGTATGTGTATATATAATCATATACAGTATATGTATTTCTACTGTATGAATGTATATTGAATGTATATATATAAAAATATATATACACACACGTGTACATATACCATATTTTCCAACCTTGAGACCTCCAAATTCGGGAGATTTTTTTTAGGAGGGGGAGGGGTTAAGGGGGGAGGAGTATATTTATAGCTAGAATTCACTGAAATTTAAGTATTTCTTATATATATATATAGATATACATAAGTATTTCTTATATATATATATATATATATATATATATATATATATATATATATATATATATATATATATATATACATATATATACATATATATACATATATATATATAAGAAATACTTAAATTTCAGTGAATTCTAGCTATAAATATCAGGGTGCGCAATACAACGTAAACCGTTGGCCAACCAAAAAGTAACCACAGAACACTATACGGTATAGCGTTCTGTGTTTACTTTTTGGTTGGCCAAGCGGACGTGACGACAGGCTGTCCTCCGGCTGGAAATCGGGAGAAATTCAGGAGAATGGTTGTCCCGGGAGATTTTCGGGAGAGGCACTGAAATTCGGGAGTCTCCCGGAAAATTCCGGAGGGTTGGCAAGTATGACATATACATATGTATATGTAGACATGTGTGTATATATGTGTACATATGTATATATGTATGTATATATATATATATATATATATATATATATATATATATATATATATATATATATATATATATATACACATATGTATGTATATATATATGTATATATATATATATATATATATATATATATATATATACACACATATGTATGTATATATATATGTATATATATGTATATGTATATATATATATATATATATATATGTGTATATATATATATATATATATATATATATATATACACACACACACACACACACACACACACACATATATATATATATATATATATATATATATATATATATATATATATATATATATATATATATATATATATATATAGATGACCTGTATAAAGATGACTCTAACACCCATGATGATGCATTTGATACTGTGTGGATTGACTGATATCAAGTCTTCTTGTGTTGACATTGTGTAGGTGTTTGTTCCTGCCCAGTCTGGCGCCACACAATGCCCCCACCAACAACGCCAACGCCTCTGGGGTCAGCGACGGCGCGGTGCTGAGCGGCATCGGCACAGGTATGACGTCACTGGTTATGACATCACCACATGTATAAGTCACTGGTTATGACATCATTACATGTATGAAGTCACTGGTTATGACATCATCACATGTATGACGTCACTGGTTATTACATCATCACATGTATGAAGTCCCTGGTTATGACATCATCACATGTATGACCTCATCAAAGGTATGAAGTTACCGGTTATGTCATCATCACAGGTATGAAGTCACTGGTTATGACATCATCACATGTATGACATCACTTGTATGTATGAAGTCACTGGTTATGACGTCACTTGTTATGACATCGTCACATGTATGAAGTCACTGGTTATGACAACATCACATGTATGACATCATCACATGTATGAAGTCAATGGTTATGACATCATCACATGTATGACATCATCAGGGGTATGGAGTCACTGTTTATGACATCATCACATGTATGCTGTCACTGGTTATGACATCATCACATGTATGAAGTCACTGGTTATGACATCACATGTATGACATCATCACATGTATGACATCATCACATGTATGTATGTATGACATAAACCCACACAGAAAACTTAGTTTTTGACAGACTTCCTTGTCCCTAACATGACTTTGTTGGAACCTGGCTATTATTGTATTAATTAACTATCAAATTCATTTTTATTACAAATTCATATATTTGGTCTCCAGCTAAAAGTGAACTTTTTTCATGCCTATTATTTGTTACTTTAATAACAACATTATTTCCATCTCTCCACTCGTTAGCATTCTTCCTCCCATCTTTTATCCCGCCTCCCTCCCTGTGTCGCTGCTCTTATCTGCCATCTTCAGACTTTTTGTTCCATGACTCAGCAGAATAATTGTGAGAGAACAACCTACACAATGTCAGAAGCATCTTTTTTTTTCACATGTAATATGTGGTCATTGCTTGCAATAACACTGCAGCAGGTTATTTCTTTGTGTTTGGCGCCCTCTACCTTCAGTGCTGTGTACTGCTTGTATTTTCATTCTTTCCACTGCTGTACTATAAAGGTACAGTCTGTATCTGCAGGACAGGTGTCTTCACCTATTCTTTAGGGGGCGCTAACAATGCAAGAGATGTTACTGACCCACTTCCCTTCTGCCACCACTAGGGGAGCGCTTGTTTCCCCCACCCTCCGGCCTTAGCTACTCCACCTGGTTCTGCGTGGAGCGCTTCAGCACGGCGCCCCAGGCCCACCCGGTGCGCCTGCTGACGGTGGTGCGGCGGGCCAACTCGTCGGAGCAGCACTACGTGTGCTTGGCGTTGGTGCTGTCAGCCAAAGACCGCTCGCTCAGCGTCTCCACCAAGGAGGAGCTGCTGCAGACGTATTGTGAGAACACCCACACCTCTCCTGCCGCTCTTCACCAATAACACCTCTCTCTCTCTCTCTCTCTCTTCAGCGGACGAGTCCAGCGAGGAAGCATCCTTCTATGAGATCCTGCCTTGCTGCGCTCGTTTTCGCTGTGGCGAGCTCATCGCGGAGGGCCAGTGGCACCACCTGGTGTTGGTGATGAGCAAGGGCATGCTGAAAAACAGCATGGCCACGCTCTACCTGGACGGGCAGCTCATCAACACCGTCAAGGTATCACAAATCATTCATTTTCAAATCAATCACGACTCTTATTTGTAACGATCCTTAATCCATTAACAATATTTAAAGGCTAGAGTATACAAATGAGTTTCAAGATGGGACTTAAATGCTTCTACTGAGGTAGCATCTCTAACTGTTACTGCTAGAACATTCCAGAGTACCGAAGCCCCAATAGTAAAAGCTCTAAAGCCTGCAGACTTTTTGGGGGCTCTGGGAATCACTAATAACTTCTTAGAACGCAGATTTCTGTCCGGGACATATGGTACAATACAATCAGCAAAATGGGATGGAGCTAGACCAGACCTGGGCAAATTAAGGCTCGGGGGCCACATGCGGCCCGTTAAGCTTTTCAAACTGGCCCGCCGGACATTCCCAAATATTTTTTTTGCTCTTTAAGATGGAAACTGTAGCTGCCATTATGATGTGCAGTGATGTTTTCAAATTACCGTAAGTATTGAACTATACAAAGTATTTCAATGGTTGGAATCTGCGCTTTTGCATTATATACTAGTTACTATGGTTATCTAAGTAACAGCAGCTCAGGGGACAGACGTGAAAGGAGATTTTTACAACAAAGTTCTAAAGTTTAGTGATATATCAGATAGTAGGTAGGGTTTGTCTTACCCTTCGCGTTCATATTTCGCTCTGTTTGTTGCATTTTTGTTGCGTTTCGCTTGATTGTAAAACATGTCGATCGAGTGGGGTTGTAACGTTCATATGTTGTCAATATTCAGTGTTTTATCGTTCATAGTTAATATTGTAAATACCCAGTTCTTTATTTTCATTCAGTAAAAAAATATAAAATTTCATTCCGTTTAAGGCGGTCTGTCATAACGTTTTTAGCATTCAATCAGACATTATTGTGAGGTTTTGTATTAGTGTTCCTAAAAATAGATATATCGGCCCCCAGACAAATTTTTTCTCTAAATTTGGCCCCTCGAGTCAAAATAATTGCCCAGGCCTGAGCTAGACTGTGAATAATGATCTCAGCATTGCTGGTCGACAAAATGGAACACATTTTAGCGATATTACGTAGATATTGGGCTGTTTTAGTAACACTCTTAATGTGTGACTCAAATGAGAGAGTTGTGTCGAATATGATACCCAAATTCTTTACCGAGTCACTTTGTGTAATTGTTTGGTTGTCAAATGTTAAGGTGGTATTATTAAATAGGTGTGTAATTGTTTGGTTGTCAAATGTTAAGGTGGTATTATTAAATAGGTGTGTAATTGTTTGGTTGTCAAATGTTAAGGTGGTATTATTAAATATGTGTATAATTGTTTGTTTGTCAAATGTTAAGGTGGTATTATTAAATAGGTGTATAATTGTTTGGTTGTCAAATGTTAAGGTGGTATTATTAAATAGGTGTATAATTGTTTGGTTGTCAAATGTTAATGTGGTATTATTAAATGGGTGTATAATTGTTTGGTTGTCAAATGTTAAGGTGGCATTATTAAATAGGTGTATAATTGTTTGGTTGTCATATGTTAAGGTGGTATTAAATAGGTGTATAATTGTTTGGTTGTCAAATGTTAAGGTGGTATTATTAGATAGGTGTATAATTATTTGGTTGTCAAATGTTAAGGTGGTATTATTAAATAGGTGTATAATTGTTTGGTTGTCAAATGTTAAGGTGGTATTATTAGATAGGTGTATAATTATTTGGTTGTCAAATGTTAAGGTGGTATTATTAAATAGGTGTATAATTGTTTGCTTATCAAATGTTAAGGTGGTATTATTAAATAGGTGTATAATTATTTGGTTGTCAAATGTTAAGGTGGTATTATTAGATAGGTTTATAATTGTTTGGTTGTCAAATGTTAAGGTGGTATTATTAAATGGGTGTATAATTGTTTGGTTGTCAAATGTTAAGGTGGTATTATTAAATAGGTGCGTAATTGGTTGTCAAATGTTAAGGTGGTATTATTAAATAAGTGTATAATTGTTTGGTTGTCAAATGTTAAGGTGGTATTATAAAATAGGTGTGTAATTGTTTGGTTGTCAAATGTTAAGGTGGTATTATTAAATAGGTGTATAATTGTTTGGTTGTCAAATGTTAAGGTAGTTTTAATAAATAGGTGTGTAATTGTTTGGTTGTCAAATGTCTATAAAGTGTTAAAAATCCCCCATAAAAGTGTAATTTCATGAAAGACACCCATTTTTCCGTGTCTTCCAGCTACACTACGTCCACAGTGTTCCGGGGGGTTCTGGATCGGCCAACCCGCCAGTGGTCAGCAGCGTGTACGGCTACGTGGGCACCCCGCCAGCCCAGCGCCAGCTCTCCAGCCTGGTCTGGCGCCTGGGGCCCAGCCACTTCCTGGAGGAGGTCCTGCCCGCCGCCAGCGTCACAGCCATCTTCGACCTGGGACCCACCAACGTGGGGAGTCTGCAGGCCGTCTACCTGCCTTGTGAGGACCCCGCCTTTCTCTCTTGTCTCCCTCGCACGCCACCCACTGAAGGTCTGCTCGCACAGGTAAGGACTCCAAGGCCGAGGTGGCGCCCGCCTCCCCTGTGGCGCTGGTGCCGGAGGAGAAGGTGTCCTTCAGCCTCTACGCCGTCTCCGTGTCCACTCTGACCGTGGCCAAGATCAGGAAGGTCTACAACAAACTGGACAGCAAGGCCATCGCCAAACAGGTAACACGCACACACACGCAGTCGCCATGGTGATGGACTGTACAGGTAAAGTTTTAAAGTGTAAAAAGAAGCTAACCTTTATTGACTGTACAGGTACAGTTGTATTTAAAGTGTAAAAAGAAGCTAACCTTTATTGACTGTACAGGTAAAGTTGTATTTAAAGTGTAAAAAGGAGCTAACTTTTATTGACTGTACAGGTACAGTTGTATTTAAAGTGTAAAAAGAAGCAAACCTTTATTGACTGTACATGTAAAGTTGTATTTAAAGTGTAAAAAGAAGCGAACATTTATTGACTGTACAGGCACAGTTGTATTTAAAGTGTAAAAAGAAGCTAATAGTGAAACATGACTTCTTCCGTAGCTGGCCGTGTCGTCTCATGAAAACGCCACGCCAGTCAAGTTGATCCATAACGCCGCCGGACACCTCAATGGAGCGGCGCGCACCGTGGGTGCCGCCGTCATCGGCTACTTGGGTGAGCTAGCTTGCACGCGATCCCTCCCGCCGACGACGCTAACAGGACGATGAACGCCTCCTCTCCTGTCGCTCCTCAGGCGTGCGCGCCTTCTCCCCGAAGCCCGTGGCCAACAACCTGCAGTACGTGGGCGGGGCGGCGGCCATCTTGGGCCTGGTGGCCATGGCGTCAGACGTGGAGGGTCTGTACGCGGCGGTGAAGGCGCTGGTGTGCGTGGTGAAGAGCAACCCGCTGGCCAGCAAGGAGATGGAGCGCATCAAAGGCTACCAGGTGGGCGTGGCCAGCAGAAGAGCTGACATGTCATGTGACCCTCACATGCTGGCGCTGACATGTCATGTGACCCTCACATGTTGGCGCTGACATGTCATGTGACCCTCACATGTTGGCGCTGACATGTCATGTGACCCTCACAGCTGTTGGCCATGTTGCTGAAGAAGAAGCGCTCGCTGCTCAACAGTCACATCCTGCACCTGACCTTCTCCCTAGTGGGCACGGTGGACAGTGGCCATGAGACCTCCATCATCCCCAACTGCACCGCCTTCCAGGACCTGCTCTGTGACTTTGAGGTGACTCATATTTACATAATCATAATTATATTTACATACTCATTATCATATGGACTCATATTTACATACTCGTTATCATATTTACTAATCATACAGATAATAAAACTTACTAAAATTAACCTACACATGGTCATATTTATTGATATTTACATGCACGTAATAATACTTAATAATATTTACATACACATGATTGTCAGGAGATGTCATTTGAAGGTGAATGTTTATTGTAAAATTGAAGGAATTAGTAATAATATTAGAAGGAATTAGTAATAATATTTTAATGTATTAATAATACAATTTGTAGGTATTAATAATAATATTTGAAGGTATTAGTAATAATATTTGAAGGTATTAGTAACAATATTTGAAGGTATTAGTAATAATATTTCAATGTATTAATAGTAATATGTGTAGGTATAAATAATATTTGAAGGTATTAGTAATAATATTTGAAGGTATTAGGAACAATATTTGAAGGTATTAGTAATAATATTTGAAGGTATTAGTAACAATATTTGTAGGTATTAATAATAATATTTGAAGGTATTAGTAATAATATTTGAAGGTATTAGTAACAATATTTGCAGGTATTAATAATATTTGAAGGTATTAGTAACAACATTTGTAGGTATTAATAATATTTGAAGGTATTAGTAATAATACTTGAAGGTATTGGTAATAATATTTGATGGTATTAGTAATAATACTTGAAGGTATTAGTAATAATACTTGAAGGTATTAGTAATAATATTTGAATGCATTAATAGTAATACTTGAAGGTATTAGTAATACTATTTGAAGGTATTAATAATAATATTTGAAGGTATTAGTAATAATACTTGAAGTTATTAGTAATAATATTTGAATGCATTAATAATAATACTTGAAGGTATTAATAATAATACTTGAAGGTATTAGTAATACTATTTGAAGGTTTTAATAATAATATTTGAAGGTATTAGTAATAGGGCTGGGCAATATATGGAATATACTGGATATATCGTGGGTTTGTCTCTGTGCGATACAGAAAATGACTATATCGTGATATTGGAGTATACGTTCTTAGGCAGTTGCTTTTAGCTGCGGGCATTACACTCAGTGTTGGGTTAGTTACTGAAAACCAGTAACTAGTTACAGTTACTAGTTACTTTATTTCAAAAGTAACTCAGTTACTAACTCAGTTACTTACACCAAAAAGTAATGCGTTACTGTGAAAAGTAACTATTTAGTTACTTCTTTTTTTCTTCTTCTTTTTTTTAAAGCTCCCATTAATGCCCTTTTAGCCTTCATTTCAGTATTGTTATTGCACTGCAGAATAATACAATCTGTTGATCAACTTGACATGCATTTGCATCACTGAACTCTGCTAAGCAATGTGGTCTACATACAACACACAAAGACAAAGATATGTTTCAAAGGGCCAATTTATTTCAGGCCAGAACAAATTGACAAAACTATTTTAAATAGCTGCAACATAACATACATAAGTAACAAACAGCATTACAACAACATAGCTGTAAACCAAGGAAGTACTTTAACTTTAACTTTACATACACAAAGCTTAACCAGGCGTTTTTTCTCTCAAAGAATTATGAAATAAAATCATGTCTGAAGCCCAGAACACTCTACGCAATTCCACAGTTTTAGTTTAGAGATAAGGAAAGATTGGCCTGGCCCACTAGGATCCCTCTTTATGTTTGTGAACTTTATAGTCTATACATTTAGAGTGATGTGATAATCAAACACTCTAGAAGTCTAGAATGAAAGAGTGTATAAGAGAATTGACAGTGTGTACCTTCAGTGCTGAATGATGAGTTTGAAATGTCTTCTTTAGCTTGCTTTCCATGTTTATGTACTCACTGTCCACTGTGTCCAGGAGCTTGGAAAATGTTTTCGTGCCATTTGCTGTTTGATGCTGGTATCATGCTAATTCGCTGCCTTAAAGTGGGTGACTCCACTGTATAAATAGCCTGCATGTCTTCTAGCACATACGCTGCAATGGCTCTATCAATGTTGTCCTGGCTAGCAGTGCCTCGTTCAAATCCAGCCGCTGTTGCTTAGGAGGTGAAGTGTGTCTCTCTTTACTAGCTTCGTTGAAGCATGTTGCTTTTGTAGCTGTTTCAGCAGATTTGAATTGCTGTTTTGGGCAGCAGATGGGATCTTTGATCCAAGACACAACTTACATTTAACTAAAATGTTCTTTTCCATATTCTGAAATCCCAAAAAGAGGACACATATATGCGTGCCAAGGCGGGCAGCACGCCAAGGCCGGGACTAGGTGAAAATTTGCCAATGAGGACACATATATGCGTGCCAAGGCGGGCAGCACGCCAAGGCCGGGACTAGGTGAAAATTTGCCAATGATACTTGAACTTGCTTTATAAATAATATATTTATTTAAAGGGGACGGCGTGGCGCAGTGGAAGAATGGCCGTGCGCGACCCGAGGGTCCCTGGTTCAATCCCCACCTAGTACCAACCTCGTCATGTCTGTTGTGTCCTGAGCAAGACACTTCACCCTTGCTCCTGATGGGTGCTGGTTAGTGCCTTGCATGGCAGCTCCCTCCATCAGTGTGTGAATGTGTGTGTGAATGGGTAAATGTGGAAGTAGTGTCAAAGCGCTTTGAGTACCTTGAAGGTAGAAAAGCGCTATACAAGTACAACCCATTTATCATTTATTATTATCATTAAATAAAGCATTTTTTCTCCTCTGTTGACAGCAGTGTTGGCGCTAGGAATTTTCAAAATGGGGTACCAGGGACCCCATCAAATCATAAAAATGGGGTCCCACATTAAATTTTGGGGGTGCCACTTTTTTGTAAGCGTTTTGAAAACAAATGACAAATGTATGCATTATTCTGTTATATCTCACATTCTATATTGTGTTTTGGAAAAAGGTTGTCATAAATGTTACTTTATTCATTAAAAAAAAATTATAAAAAAAGAAAACTAATTTGTATACATATGTAAATCTATTCAGTTATAAACATTCATTCACTTTCTTCTTTCCTTCATGGATCTAAACTTTACCGCTGCTGGTAGTTTTTTCTATGTTTTTATTTAATAAGTTGTAGGTGTATTTATTTCAGTATAAAAGTGTAAAAAGTGTTTTGCTTCGGTCATGAAATGATGATAATGGTGTGCCAGGGCATACATACATTTTATATTTAACGCTTAAATCTCTGGAGTCTACATCAACTTCAGATCTATCCCTCATTTCAAAATGTTTTAGTTTTTTTTATGTTGTTTTTTTGTTTGTTTGTGTTCCACCCTTTTTTGTCAAACAAAACTGTTTTAAATGGCAAACACACAAAATATGCAAAATCTTCCACCATAAATATTTTTCAAAGTGGAATATTTGATGTGAAGTAATCGGAACCTTGGATAAGTCAATACGTCATAATAATAATAATAACAATATTATGTTTTGAGCAATGACAGTTTGAAAGAAAAAAAAACAGCTTTGTTTTATTAGTCAACATTGCAACTTTTTTAAAATTACATTTCACCTTTAAGCTTTTTTATTTCACTTTTGTTATGTTTTTGTTTATTTTAATAGTATTTTTAGAATGTGTTGTGGGCTTTTAAAACATTAGCTGTGGGCCGCAAATGGCCTCTGGGGCACACTTTTGACACCCCTGCTATAGATTATAAAAAATTGAATCTGATAAATCTATGGCTAAAAAGCAGAGCCTGGCGACGCATGCGCGTTTATCATAACTCTCTTGCTCTCTCTGTCTCCGCCCCTCCCTCACGAATGCTGCTGCGCGCACCCCTCCCTCCCCACACCCAGACACACACAGGGCGTGCCTCTTTTAGACACAAGAGATTCAGAAGGACGACACTGCAGCGCTCCAATAAAACACACTCAGATATTCTGTTTCTAGCCAATACTACATAAAAAATAACGTAAAATAACGCAGTAACGCATCATGTAGTAACAGTAACTGTGTTACTGAATATAAAAAATAACGCGTTAGATTACTAGTTACCGCCAAAACTAACGGCGTTACTCCCAACACTGATTACACTACAGGCTTTTCTCACTCTTTCTTGTCTCTTCTTCTCACCGAGACATAAAACAAGCGCGCTTTCTTACATACGTCATACGTCATACACCCTCGCGGAGCAGAGAGGTAGCAGCATGGGTAACGTTAGCTGTGGTGCTAACGGAGCGGTGCGAGTGGTATTACGAGAGAGAGAAGGTGATCATCTGGTAACAAATGGAGGAAGAATTAATTCCTAAGTGAAATGAAGTGAATTATATTTATATAGCGCTTTTCTCCAGTGACTCAAAGCGCTTTACATAGTGAAACCCAATATCTAAGTTACATTTAAACCAGTGTGGGTGGCACTGGGAGCAGGTGGGTAAAGTGTCTTGCCCAAGGACACAACGGCAGTGACTAGGATGGTGGAAGCGGGGATCGAACCTGCAACCCTCAAGTTGCTGGCACGGCCGTTCTACCAACCGAGCTATACCGCAGAAGAAAAACAGCAGGGGGTCCATCGTCTGGCGGTGGTTTGGCTTCAAGCGGGAAGATGTTGAACAGACAACCGTAATATGTCAAGTATGCGGCAAAAGCGTTGCTACAAAAAGTAGCAGCACTACTAATTTGTAGCATCATTTGAAAAGTCATCCGCTAGAGAATGAAGAGTGCTTGAAACATCTCAGCCGGTGCCACACCCACAAAATGCCGAAGCAACCATTTCCACATCAACACTGTATGAAAAAAATAGTCAACAACAGAAGGAGATAATGCCCGCAGTAAACTACCACATAGCGAAGGACATACACTATTTGATTTCCTATTATGCAGCTCATTTTTATTTGACAGTTATTGAAATATCTTGTGTGACATCATGCACAAATGTGCACTTTATTTGTTTAAAAATATTGTCGTGGCGTTCTGTACAAAAAGTGCACTTTAATTTAGTGTTGCTTTGATATGTCATCTTAGTGACATCATGCACAAAAGTGCACTAATAGCTTGTTTTAAAATGTCTCTGACACTCTTGCACTTTCTGTTTTGGAAATTACATGAACGTTTGTGCCACTGCTTAATAACTGTTTAATAAATACAGTTTTGGTAAATTGACTTAGTTGTGATTTCCCTCTCTGCATGAAAGTTTAAAATGAGCATATATTAATGCAGTATGAAGAAGAATGTGTTAATGTAGACACATAGAATCATCATACTGCTCTGATTATATGCATCAAGTGTTCATTCAAGGCTAAGGCAAAATATCCAGATATATATCGTGACATGGCCTAAAAATATCCACATATTAATAAAAGGCCATATCGCCCAGCCCTAATTAGTAATAATACTTGAAGGTATTAATAATAATATTTGAAGGTATTAGTAATAATATTTGAAGGTATGAGTAATAATACTTGAAGGTATGAGTAATAATACTTGAAGGTATTAGTAATAATATTTGAAGGTATTAATAATAATATCTGAAGGTATTAATAATAGTATTTGAAGATATTAGAAATCATATTTGAAGGTATTAATAATGGTATGAATGATAGTCAGCCCATGAAGACAGAGACATTTGCCCACAGGTGTGGCTGCACGCGCCCTACGAGCTTCACCTGTCCCTCTTTGAGCACTTTATCGAGCTGCTTACAGAGTCCAGGTGAGTCTCTTCTCCTCCTCCGCCCGGCCGCGCTCACAGGCCATGCAAACACTCATCTCCCTACCTGCGCTCCCACAGCGAGGCGGCCAAGAACGCCAAACTGCTGCGGGACTTCCAGCTGATCCCTCGCCTGCTGCTGACCCTCAGGGACCCCTCTCTGTCTCAGGCCACCCTGGCCTCCATCTGCAACGTGCTGAGTCTGCTGCTGCAGGGCTTCCCCAACCCCTACGACCTGCTCAGGTACCCACACCTGCAGACTAACACACCTGGAACACACTTGTCTCATGTCCTGTTCCTCACGCAGGGTCGCTCAGTTCATCTCCTCCACCCTGCCCACCTTCGCTGTCTTCGAGAAGTTTGTGGTCATGGAGGTCAACGACCAGGAGAAGGTGGACGCAGGTGGGTGGACGCACACTTACACACACACGCAATTACACAAGGTGGTGTTGTGTAGTAATGTAGGGTCCCCACAAGGTGATGTTGTGTAGTAATGTAGGGTCCCCATAAGGCCATATTGTGTAGTAATGTAGGGCCCCCTCAAGGCCATATTGTGTAGTAATGTAGGGTCCCCACAAGTTCATATTGTGTAGTAATGTAGGGTCCCCACAATGTCATATTGTGTAGTAATGTAGGGTCCCCACAAGGTCATATTGTGTAGTAATGTGGAGTCCCCACAAGGTCATATTGTGTAGAAATGTAGGGTCCCCACAAGGTCATATTGAGTAATAATGTAGGGTCCCCCACAAGGTCATATTGTGTAGTAATGTAGGGTCCCCACAAGGTCATATTGTGTAGTAATGTAGGGTCCCCACAAGGTCATATTGTGTAGTAATGTAGAGTCCCCACAAGGTCATATTGTGTAGTAATGTTGGGTCCCCACAAGGTCATATTGTGTAGTAATGTAAGGTCCCCGCAAGGTCATATTGTGTAGTAATGCAAGGTCCCCACAAGGTCATATTGTGTAGTACTGTAGGGTCCCCACAAGGTCATATTGTGTAGTAATGCAAGGTCCCCACAAGGTCATATTGTGTAGTACTGTAGGGTCCCCACAAGGTCATATTGTGTAGTAATGTATGGTCCCCACAAGGTTGTGTAATCAATCAATCAATGTCAATCAATGTTTACTTATATAGCCCTAAATCACAAGTGTCTCAAAGGGCTGCACAAGCCACAACGACATCCTCCACAACGACATCCTCGGCTCAGATCCCACATCAGGGCAAGGAAAAACTCAACCCAATGGGACAATGAGAAACCTTGGAGGAGACTGCAGATGTGAGGAACCCCTCCTGGGTGACCGGTGCAATGGACGTCGAGTGGATCTAGCGTAATATTGTGAGAGTCCAGTCCATAGTGGATCTGACATAATAGTGAGAGTCCAGTCCATAGTGGGGATAGCAGGAGACCATCCCGAGCAGAGACAGGTCAGCAGCGGAGAGACGTCCCCAACCGATGCACAGACCCACCCCGGGTCCCGACTTTGGACAGCCAGCGCTTCATCCGTGGCCACCAAATCTGTGCCCCTCCCTCCACGAAGGAGAGGGGGTCAGAGCAGAAAAGAAACGGCAGATTAACTGGTCTAAAAGGGGGATCTATTTAAAGGCTAGAGTATACAAATGAGTTTTAAGATGGGACTTAAATGCTTCTACTGAGGTAGCTTCTCTAACTGTTACCGGTAGGGCATTCCAGAGTACTGGAGCCCGAATAGAAAACGCTCTATAGCTCGCAGACTTTTTTTGGGCTCTGGGAATCACCAATAAGCGAGTTCTTTGAACGCAGATTTCTTGCCGGGACATATGGTACAATACAATCGGCAAGATAGGATGGAGCTAGACCGTGTAGTATTTTATACGTAAGTAGTAAAACCTTAGGGTCACATCTTAAGTACACAGGAAGCCAGTGCAGGTGAGCCAGTATAGGCGTAATATGATCAAACTTTCTTGTTCTTGTCAAAAGTCTAGCAGCCGCATTTTGTACCAACTGTAATCTTTTAATGCTAGACATAGGGAGACCCGAAAATAATACGTTACAGTAATCGAGACGAGACGTAACGAACGCATGAATAATGATCTCAGCGTCGCTAGTGGACAAAATGGAACAAATTTTAGCGATATTACAGAGATGAAAGAAGGCCGTTTTAGTAACACTCTTAATGTGTGACTCAAACGAGAGAGTTGGGTCGAAGATAATACCCAGATTCTTTACCGAGTCCATCCATCTATCCATTTTCTACCGCTTATTCTCTTCGGGGTCGCGGGGGGCGCTGGAGCCTATCTCAGCTACAATCGGGCGGAAAGCGGGGTACACCCTGGACAAGTTGCCACCTCATCGCAGGGCCAACACAGATAGACAGACAACATTCACACTCACATTCACACACTCGGGCCAATTTTAGTGTTGTCAATCAACCTACCCCAGGTGCATGTTTTTTTGGAGGTGGGAGGAAGCCGGAGTACCCGGAGGGAACCCACGCAGTCACGGGGAGAACATGCAAACTCCACACAGAAAGATCCCGAGCCTGGGATTGAACCCCAGACTATTCAGCACCTTCGTATTGTGAGCCAGATGCACTAACCCCTCTACCACCGTGCTGCCCTCTTTACCGAGTCGCCTTGGTTGTCAAATGTTAAGGCGGTATTATTAAATAGGTGTCGGCGTCTAGCAGGACCGATAATCAGCATTTCCGTTTTCTTAGCGTTGAGTTGCAAAAAGTTAGTGGAGATCCATTGTTTAATTTCATTAAGCCTCCAGCTGACTACAATCCGGCGTGTTGGTCAGCTTTAGGGGCATGTAGAGTTGGGTGTCATCAGCATAACAGTGAAAGCTAACATGTATGATGTCACCTAGCGGCAGCATGTAGATGCTGAAGAGTGCAAGGCCAAGAACCGAACCCTGGGGAACTCCACACGTTACCTTAACATACTCCGAGGTCACATTGTTATGGGAGACGCACTGCATCCTGTCAGTAAGATAGGAGTTAAACCAAGACAAGGCTAAGTCTGACATACCAATATGTGTTTTGATACGCTCTAATAAAATATTATGATCGACTGTATCGAAAGCAGCGCTAAGATCAAGAAGCAGCAACATGGATGACGCATCAGCATCCATCGTTAGCAATAGATCATTAGTCATTTCTGCGAGGGCTGTCTCCGTAGAGTGATTTGCCCTGAAACCGGATTGAAAGGGTTCACAGAGATTGTAAGACGCTAAGTGTTCATTTAGCTGCTGTGCAATAATTTTTTCGAGGATTTTCAAAATAAACGGAAGGTGGGACACCGGCCAGTAGTTTACCATGAGGTCAGGATCCAGGTTAGGTCTTCTGAGCAAAAGATGAATAACCGCTTTTTTGAATGCTAGGTGAACAGTGCCAGAGGAAAGTGATAAGTTTGTAATATTTAGCACTGGTGGACCTAATATTACAAAAAGCTCCTTGATAACTTTCCCAGGAAGTGGGTCAAGTAAACATGTTTGTTTTATCCCACTTACACGCCGTAGCAATTCCTCTAATGTTATTTCATCAAAAAGAGAGAGACTATTTTGGAGGGCAATATCCGTCGTATATACAGTAGTTTCTGTGTTAATAAAACCCAATTGTAGCTGGGATGCGTTGTCTTTAATCTCCTTTCTAATTAGTTAAATTTTCTTATTAAATAAATTCATAAAGTAATCTGCCGAGTGGGTGGATCTACTGGGAGGAGTCCCTTGTTGGGTTAGTGATGCTACTGTACTGAACAAATATTTAGGATCGTTTTTGTTGAGGCGGATGAGATTTGAGTAGTATTTAGCTTTAGCTAATGTAAGCATGCATTTAGAAGTTATTAAACTATCACTCCATGCTTGATGGAAAACCTCAAGTTTAGTCGTGCGCCATTTGCGTTCCAGCTTTATACATGATAATTTAAGAGCTCTAGTTTCCTAGTTTCTTCTGTAAACCATGGGGTACGGCTTTAAGGGGCCCTTTTTAGCTTTAGTGGTGCTATACTATCAATGGTTTCGCGCAGGGCGTCGTTAAAGTTGTTAGTGAGGTTATCAATAGAGCCCACATAATTTGGGAATGGTGTCGTTACCGAAGGCAGTAGGCCAGCAAGAGTCGTAGTTATGGCAGCATTAATGTTGCAGCTGCTAAAGCAGTTATTATTATTAGCTTGTTGACAATGAGTCAGAACTTCGAATTTTATAAGGTAATGATCGGACATTACTTTAGTATACGGGAGTATCATAACTTTGGAGGTGGTGACACCCCTGACAAGCACTAGATCTATCGTATTACCGTTGCTATGCGTGGGTTCATTTATTATTTGTGTAAGACCACAGCTATCAATTATAGTCTGGAACGCCACGCACGGAGGGTCCGATGGGGTATTCATATGGATATTTAAGTAAAATGACGGAAATGCATTGTGAAAAAAAAGTTGCTACCTGCAACTATTTCTGTACCTATGAAAATTGATAATTTCAACATTGGCGGTAACTGATAAAAACTGGGAAGGGCTGAACAAAAATGGCACTGAAAAGGAAATCATATACTGCAGGTTGCAAGCTGGAAGTAGTGAAATATGCCTGTTCACTATTCTTTATTTATTTTAACTTGCCTTTCAAATGTCTATTCTTGGTGTTGGATTTTATCAAATAAATTTCCCCAAAAAGTGCGACTTATACATGTTTTTTTCCTTCTTTATTATGCATTTTCGGCCGGTGCGACTTATACTCCGGAGCGACTTATAATCCGAAAAATACGGTAGTTAGGAGGAGATGCCTCATTCAGCGCAAAAAAATCGTCTGGTTTGAGCCAGGTTTCGCTGAGAATAATGACGTTAAGATTGTTGTCTCTGGGAGACAATGATCTTATGTTTAAAAAGCCTATATTATAGGTAGTGGGCTGTTTAAGGAGTTTTTGTTAAAATTATCCGTAGTAGTAATATTAATTATGTTGCGTTTATTTTGCGTAGTGCGCTTTAAATAATTTCGACCATATCTAGGAATTGATATGACGGGAATCTTCAGATTGTTTGCTTGGTGCTGCGATACACTGAACGCACCATAATTTGCCACCTCAGTAGAATGCATGTCCACCTCTGGCACAGTCACTGCAGAAAAAAACATTATGTGAGTTGTGTATTATTCTAGGAGAAATGCTATGTGTGCAGGGATTTTCCAGCCTGGCGCTGGCTAGTTCTAGCTTAACTGACTCCTCACCCGGACTAACAGACAGTGTAATTGCCTGTGACCGGGTTTGCTCTAGTGTAGTTAGTCAAGTGTGACTCAAACAAAAATCGATGTTCCTAGACAGGATGATGGCGCCTTCCTGGTTAGGGTGAAGGCCGTCTCTCATCAACAAGCCCGGTTTGCCCCAGAAAGAGGGCCAATTATCAATAAACGTTAGTCCCTGTTGTCTACAAAAACTAGCCAGCCACATGTTAAGCGAGACTAATCTGCTATATCTCTCATCATTGCCTCTCGCAGGCAGGGGGCCAGAGACAAGTACTCGATGCCTGGACATCTTTCTAGCGAGATTAGAAGTCCTAGCTATGTTCCTCTTTGACATCTCTGACTGTCTCATCCTAGTGTCATTGGAGCCAACGTGTACAATTATGTTCGCATAGCTAGTGGTGCGATTAGCCTGTCGTGCGTGTTTACTAGGCCTGTTGTGAGTTAGCGCCCTAAGATTAGCTTCAATGTCAGGTGCCCTGGGAATACACTTAATTGTGGCTGGTTTGCTAAGCTTTATGTTTCGGGTGATGGAGTCCTCAATGACTCAAGTGTAGTGCCCAGGTAGACTGGGATGTAGGACTAGCTAAAGGGCTAAATCTATTATGCGTCTCAACCAGTTAACCGTTGCTTGTAGGCCGCTTAGGGCTGCTATAAGCTGGGCTTGTTAGCTCGCTACAGCTAACGGTAGCAGTAATGTAGGGTCCCCACAAGCCCATATTGTGTAGTAATGTAGGGTCCCCACAAGGCCATATTGTGTAGTAATGTAGGATCCCCACAAGGCCATATCGTGTAGTAATGTAGGGTCCCCACAAGGTCATATTGTGTAGTAATGTAGGGTCCCCATAAGGTCATATTTGTGTAGTAATGTAGGGTCCCCACAATGTCATATTGTGTAGTAATGTAGGGTTCCCACAAGGTCATATTGTGTAGTAATGTAAGGTCCCCGCAAGGTCATATTGTGCAGTAATGTAGGGTCCCCACAAGGCCATATTGTGTAGTAATTTACAGTCCCCACAAAGTCATATTGTGTAGTAATGTAGGGTCCCCACAATGTCATATTGTGTAGTAATGTAGGGTTCCCACAAGGTCATATTGTGTAGTAATGTAAGGTCCCCGCAAGGTCATATTGTGCAGTAATGTAGGGTCCCCACAAGGCCATATTGTGTAGTAATTTACAGTCCCCACAAAGTCATATTGTGTAGTAATGTTGGGTGCCCACAAGGTCATAATGTGTAGTAATGTAGGGTCCCCACAAGGTCATATTGTGTAGTAATGTAGGGTCCCCACAAGGTCATATTGTGTAGTAATGTAGGGTCCCCACAAGGTCATATTGTGTAGTAATGTAGGGTCCCCACAAAGTCATATTGTGTAGTAATGTAGGGTCCCCACAAGGTCATATTGTGTAATAAGTGTGGTCCCCACAAGGTCATATTGTGTAGTAATGTATGGTCCCCACAAGGTCATATTGTGTAGTAATGTAGGGTCCCCACAAGGTCATATTGTGTAGTAATGTAGGGTCCCCACTCGGTAGAAGAGTTAGCATAAAACATTAGCATGCTAATGTCAGTATGATGATACAGGACAAGTTAGCATAGAAGGCGGCAAGTATTAAAAGGCATAATTTTTATACATAACATACAATACTTGTTAAAAAGTTTGTAAAAAATAAAAAGTTCAAATGCTAATATAAGTGACGTTAGCATACTTCTAAGATGTGGCCAAGTATCAAAAAGCATGGTTATCAGGTTAAACAGCTAGTATAACATGTTAGCATGCTAGGAGGAAATATTTGTAGGTGTAAACATACAAAATGAGCTAAAAAGCCAGGAAAAAACGTTATCATGCTTGTGAGGATTTTAGCATGCTAGCGCACGTTAGCTAAGTTTTCCATGTGTAGTGCAGGGCTGATGATGGATCCCAACACGCAGTTGTGGCTGTGGCTCCTCCCCCCTGACATTTGAGCGAAATGAACTCGTAACCACCTTTCCTTCTCCAGGTACCGAGGAGGACTTTGGTGGCCTCCTGTCGGCCAACCTCATCCTGCTGAGGAACCGCCTGCTGGACAACCTGCTGTGCCTGCTGTTCACCAGCAAGGAGAAGTGCAGCGTCAACGCCCAGTAGGACCGCCACCTGGTCCAGCAGGTCCTGTATGACATATAAACACCTGTGTCTCCCCCTGCAGGGCGTGTGAGGAACTGGTGCGTACGCTGGGCTTCGACTGGCTGCTCATGTTCATGGAGGAGCACCTGCACTCCAGCACGGTGGTGGCGGCTTTGTGGATCCTGGTGGTCCTGCTCTCCAACCAGTCCATCCTCAACCGCTTCAAGGAGGGCCTGTGTGGCGGGGGCTGGCTGGACCACACCGACTCTGTCCTCACCAACAAGATCGGCACGGTGCTGGGTGAGTGCAGCTCCGCCCGCGTCCACAAGACCTTGACCTTGCCCTATGGCCTGGCAGATGCTCACTCTGCTAACGCTCTCCGCCGGGGTTGGCCGTCGTTCGCTCAGCAGAAAGCCGCACATTTGGTGCGCCACGCGCACAAGGGTTGGTTCTCTCCTTTCTTGACCCTGCACCTTCGTAGTCCCCAGTGGTCCCCCGGGTCCAACTGTCTTCTAGCGGGAAGTAGCGCTAGATAGCATCCCGCTTAGTCTGGGAATACGCTGCACGCAGTGCCACTCCAATCCTGCAGGTGGCAGCCATGTATCAAACGCTTTACACTCAACCTTCTTTTGGACCAATTTACATTGCGCTTCTGTGTAGACTGAGCTATGTACCTATCGGAAGTACTGTCTTCTAGCCGTCCATAGCGAGGCTACTCGCATGGATTCTTCGTTCATCGCTCCGAGAATCCTTTGCAAGTTTTACAATATAACTAAAGCAATTCTTACCTACGAAGCCGTCTCATGTGTGATGTCTGTGGGAGTGTTTTCATGCTCATTTGTACGTGATATCGTAATGTAATCAAGCTAGCGCTTTTAGCATTAGCGAATATGCTAATATGTCTATAAGTATTAACTTATAATGGCATTCTTTTTGTATTGTTTCAGTTTCACAAATTCCTCAGTAAATCCACCAAAGTGTCACCGTGGAGTTATTGAGTCTGTTTAGCTGATTGGAGCGCTAGCTTGCGCAGCTCGTGGTTCCATGCGGTAATTGGCTCTTGAACAGGGTTCGTACATGAAAACTTGGCTTCGTGAAAACAAGTTCGCACACACAAAAATCATGTAAATATGAATAATTGGTTCCGGCCTGGACAAACTTCCACACAGAAGTCCTGTTGGCGCCCTCACGACTCATCAGAAATCACAAAAAATTTGACTTTAACTGGGTTCGTAAATAGAAACTTGGTCTCGTGAAGCAAACTCGCACACGCAAAAATCATGACAATGGGAATAATTGGTTACGGCCTGGACAAACTTCCACACAGAAGTCCTGTTGGCGCCCTAACGACTGATCAGAAATCACAAAAAATGTGACTTTCTTCTGTCGCTTTCTATATGAATGACACAAACAAGATGGCGTCGCCTGTCACTAAAAAGTTGGCAACACTGACTCCTCCTGCCACGTGTTTTTACTCTCTGGCAGAGCAGGTGTGTTAAAATGCGTTTATGAGCAGCGTATTCTCACTTTCCTCGGACTGGTCGCCAGCAGCGACGTCCAACTGACCGTCTGCTCCCTCCAGGTTTCAACGTGGGCCGCAGCGCCGGGGGGCGCTCCACCCTGCGTGAGATCAACCGGGACGCCTGCCACTTCCCGGGGTTCCCGGTGCTGCAGACGCTGCTGCCCAAGCACACCAGCGTGCCGGAGCTCTACTTCCTGCTGATGGCGCTCTTCCTGCAGCAGCCGGTCAGCCAGCTGCCGGACAGCCTGCAGGTACATGTCAGTACGCCCTCCTCTGACTCTTCCCACCTCACCTGGGGACACACCAACAAGTCTCTTCTCTCCTCAGTTTGACCTGGACTCCATCTGGACCTTCATCTTCGGCCTGCAGGCCTCCAGCGGGACGGTGGTGGGCTCAATCCACAGCGTGTGCACCGAGGCTGCCTTCCTGCTGCTCGCCATGCTGCGCAGCATGCTCAACCTGGTGACGCTTGCCGCCGCCGCTGAAGGTTAGCTAGCCGGCGTGAAGGCTAACCGGACTCCTGTGCTGCGTCCTTCAGCCCTGGCAGTCCGAGGAGGAGGGGTCTTGGCTGAGGGAGTACCCGGTGACCCTCATGCAGTTCTTTCGCTATCTCTACCACAACGTGCCCGACCTGGCGCCCATGTGGCACAGCCCCGACTTCCTGTGCGCCTTGGCCGCCGCCGTCTTCCCGTTCAACATGCGGCCGTACTCCGAGATGGTAAGTCTTTATGCAAATGAGCTCATTTCCCCGCCCACAGACCTCTCCGTGTCCCAGGTCAGCGACCTGGACGACGAAGCCAGCTCGCCCATCGAGGAGTTCAAGGCCTTCGCCGGGGACTCTGGGATGAACCGCAGCCAGTCGGAGTACTGCAACGTGGGCGCCAAGACCTCGCTAACCAACCACCCGGCCAAGAAGTATGTCCTGGACTTCATGCGGGCGCTCATCATGGACAACCTGTGCATGACGCCTGCCAGCAAGCAGACGCCCGTCATCGACCTGCTGCTGGAGGTACGTCCTGCGCCCGTCTTTGTCGGTCGTTTCCACGCCAGCCTGACCGCACGTTTTCCTGTCAGGCGTCTCCGGAGCGTTCCACCAGAACCCAGCAGAAGGAGTTCCAGTCCAACCTCCTGGACGGGGTCATGGAGCACCTACTGGCCGCTGACGTCCTACTCGGTGAGAACAAAAGGCACTTTTTAATTCATGTGCATGAATTCTGCCTAGCAACAAGTGACATCACCAAGATAAAGAAGCTCCATAATCAATTTATTCAAGCAAATGAATTCTGCCTAGCAACAAGTGACATCACGAAGATAAAAAAATCTCCAAAATCAGTTGATTCAAGCGCATGAATTCTGCCTAGCAACAAGTGACATCACCAAGATAAAGAATGTCCATAATCCATTTATTCACGCGCATGAATTCTGCCTAGCAACAAGTGACATCACCAAGATAAAAAATCTTCATAATCAATTTATTCAAGCACATGAATTCTGCCTAGCAACAAGTGACATCAAGAAGATAAAGCATCTCCATAATCAATTTATTCAAAAGCATGAATTCTGCCTACCAACAAGTGACATCACCAAGATAAAGAATCACCATAATCCATTTATTCAAGCGCGTAAATTCTGCCTAGCAACAAGTGACATTACGAAAATAAAGAATCTCCATAATCAATTTATTCAAGCGCATGAATTCTGCCTACAAGAAGTGACATCACGTAGATAAAGAATCTCCATAATCCATTTATTCAAGCGCATGAATTCTGCCTAGCAACAAGTGACATCACGTCATTTGAAGATGTCCCAAAGAGGATGCAATACTGCTAATGTTGTAGTGTCACAATAAAGTTACATCCGTTTAGCACTCAGCTTCTAAAACTTATTGTTCATCCTCTTTGTGTTCGGGCTCAAAAATACAAGGTTCTGGATCATGATTTGTCCCAAAGTAATTGTTGTTGGCCCCGATGACCTTCTGATACAACTGTAAAGTTGACACATGAGACAGGAAGTAGAAAGTGTGACGCCACGTCCTCCCTGCAGGTGATTTTGTAATGAAAATAATGTCTTAAAGGGACGGTAGCAAGTAAATGACATATTATGTAAGTAAATAGTGTGATTAATCTGCGTTTAGATGATAAATGTGATCTCTTTTTGTGATTAATGGCATGCATGACAGCCCTGGTGACCTTCTGATAGAACTGTAAAGTTGATTAATACAGGAAGTAGAAGGTGTGACGCCATGTCCTCCCTTCAGGCGAGGACTCCACACTGCCGCTGGGCAGCGGGGGCAGCTACCAGGTCCTGGTGCACAACGTCTTCTACTTCAGCCAGCGCGTGGTGGACAAGCTGTGGCAGGGGATGTTCAACAAGGACTCCAAGCTTGTGGTGGACTTCATTGTGCAGCTCATTGGACAGGTACACCACACACCTGGGACTGGTGAGTGCCTGGCACACTCACTAGCTGCATTGACCAATGGTGTGTTAGTGTTTCTGAATAGTGTCATTGTTGGTGGAAGACACGGTAAGAAGAGTGTCCACATGGACTTTGTGTAGGGTGTAGTTCTACACGCACACACAGTAAGAAGAGTGTCCACATGGACTTTGTGTGGTGTGTAGTTCTACTTCACACACACACACACACACACACACACACGCACACACACACACACACACAGTAAAAAGAGTGTCCATATGAACTTTGTGTGGTGTGTAGTTCTACTTCACACACGCAGTAAGAAGAGTGTCCACATGGACTTTGTGTGGTGTGTAGTTCTACTTCACACAGGCAGTAAGAAGAGTGTCCACATGGACTTTGTGTGGTGTGTAGTTCTACTTCACACACACAGTAAGAAGAGTGTCCACATGGACTTTGTGTGGTGTGTAGTTCTACTTCACACACATGCAGTAAGAAGAGTGTCCACATGGACTTTGTGTGGTGTGTAGTTCTACTTGAGAAGATGAAATTAATTTCGAGTGCACCTTCTCTCCTCAGTCCAAGAGGCGCTCCCAGGGTCTGTCGCTGGACCCCATCTACCACTGCTTGAACCGCACCGTTCTCTACCAACTGTGCCGCCCCCACAAGACCGTGGCCCAGCAGGTGGCGCTGCTGGACGCCCTGCGGGTGCTGACCGTCAACCGCAACCTGGTGCTGGGTCCGGGCAACCACGACCAGGACTTTGTGGCCTGCCTGGCGCACTGCTTCATCTGCCTGCACTCGGGCAGGTAAGTCCCTCCTGGCGACCCCCTCACACCCCCGCTGACCGCCTGGTGTGTCCGCAGCAGCGTGGAGGGCTTCGGCCTGGAGGCGGAGGCCAGGATGACCACCTGGCACGTCATGATGTCCCCGGAGAGCGAGCACGATGCCACTAACAACCACGACGTCAGCGAGGGTGAGGACGCACAATGCCTGCTGGGGTACCTGCTGGTGGTCTACAAAAGTACCCACCAGAGATGGACCCACACACTTTTTTCAGGGTCGATACCGATTATTAGTCGCCAAGGAAGCCGATGATGGATATGAAGTTATTAAAGATGAATGTTAAATGTCGGTCAACATCTGGACAAAGTTGTTGTTGAACATTATTTTGTAGGAAAGGTGGAACATAATGTTTGATGTTGTGTTTCATTTAGCAGCATCTTTATTAGGTGTCTAAGAGGAACATCAACATTTGATTTTTAAATATTGGTCAAAATATGACATTTGTTTACACCACAATAACTCATCTACTCCATTTGTTACACTTTATGGAGTTCATTGTGTGAATGTCCAAACATTCACACAGTAACATTCTACACCAAAATACAAATTCTTTATTATTATTATTATTATCATTATTATTATTGTGTGAATGTCCAGACATTCACACAATAACATTCTACACCAAAATACAAATTATTTATTATTATTATTATTATTGTTATTATTATTGTTATTATTATTGTGCGACTGTCCAAACATTCACACAATTAGATTGCACACCAAAATACAATCTATTATCATTATTATTATTATTATTATTATTATTATTATCAATATTATTATTGTTATTATTATTATTATTGTGTGATTGTCCAAACATTCACACATTAAGATTGTACACCAAAATATAATATATTTATTGTTATTGTTATTATTATTATTATTATTATTATTTAGCATGCGTTGACTGAGCTGCTTGCAGGGCGGCAGCTGCTGCTGAAGGCGGTGAACCGGGTGTGGACAGAGTTAATGCACAGCAAGCGTCAGATGCTTGAGGACATCTTCAAGGTGTCCCTGCCCTGCAATGACAGAGGACACGTGGACATCAGCACCGCCCGGCCCGCCCTGGAGGAGCCTGCCCTCAAGAGCTGGCAGAACCACCTGGGTGAGGAGCTTACTCACACCTGCACCTATTCCTCACATTCAACACCATTATTGATCTATTCAACTTCCTGTAGTATTGATCTGTTCAACTTCCTGTATTATTTATTATTCAACTTCCTGTATTATTGATCTATTCAACTTCCTGTATTATTTATTATTCAACTTACTGTATTATTGATCTATTCAACTTCCTGTATTATAGATCTATTCAACTTCCTGTATTATTTATTATTCAACTTACTGTATTATTGATCTGTTCAACTTCCTGTATTATAGATCTATTTAACTTCCTGTATTATTGATCTATTGAACTTACTGTATTATTTATTATTCAACTTCCTGCATTATTGATCTATTCAACTTCTTGTAATATTGATCTAGTCAACTTCCTGTATTATTGATCTACTCAAATTCCTGTATTATTGATCTGTTCAACTTCCTGTATTATTTATTATTCAACTTCCTGTATTATTGATCTATTCAACTTCCTGTATTATTATTCAACTTCCTGTATCCTGTATTATTCATTATTCAACTTCCTGTATTATTTATTTATTCAACTTCCTGAATTATTGATCTATTCAACTTCCTGTATTATTGATCTATTCAACTTCCTGTATTATTTATTATTCAACTTCCTGTATTATTTATTTATTCAACTACCTGAATTATTGATCTATTTAACTTCCTGTATTATTTATTATTCAGCTTCCTGTATTATCTAGTCAACTTCCTGTATTATTGATCTATTCAACTTCCTGTATTATTTATTATCCAACTTACTGTATTATTTATTCAACTTTCTGTGTTATTGATCTATGCAACTTCCTGAATATTGACCTATTCAACTCCCTGTATTATTTATTATTCAACTTACTGTATTAATTATTTATTCAACTTCCTGTGTTATTGATCTATTCAACTTCCTGTATTATTGATCTATTCAACTTCCTTATTATTCAACTTCCTGTGTTATTGATCTGTTCAACTTCCTGTATTATTTATTATTCAACTTACTGTATTATTTATTCAATTTCCTGTGTTAATGATCTGTTCAACTTCCTGTATTATTTATTATTCAATTTCCTGTTTTATTTATTCAACTTCCTGTTGTCTCAAAATTGCATTCATTTAAAAGTTTGTTAAATGGGATGATGTTATTTAGTTGCCATATACAGGGCAGTGTGAGTAATTCAGGTCAATGACCTTTAATTGTGAGTGAACCCTTGCACAGCATTTATTTGTATGACCCAATGCAAACAACCTTCCCTAGTCTTAGTGCAAAAAAACATATATATACATATATATATATATATATACATATATATATACATATACATATATATATATACATATACATATACACATATATATATATACATATATATATATATATATATATATACATATACATATACACATATATATATATACATATATATATATACATATATATATATATACATATATATATATATATATACATATATATATACATATATATATATATACATATACATATATATATATATACATATATATATATACATATATATATATACATATATATATATATACATATATATATATATATATACATATATATATACATATATATATATATACATATATATATATATATATACATATATATACATATATATATATATATATATATATATATATATATATATATATATATATATAAAAAACCTTTGGTCTCAAACCCTATGGTCAAGAAATCTTGGTGTATAGGTGCAGAGAGGGTGTTGATTGCGGTTTGTGTCCTCCTCAGTTCACGAGAAAAAGTGCATCAGTCGTGGCGAGGCGGTGGCGCCGGCCAGCCAGTCCAAGCTGTCCCGCGTGAGCAGCGGCTTCGCCCTGTCCAAGCTGACAGGCGTGCGGCGTCACAAGAAGGAGAACAGCCTGAACAAGAACAGTCTCTCGGCACAGGTCAGCTCCGCCTTGGCCATGCCCCCTCGCCCTTCTCACTCAGCAACGACAATGTTTCCTTGGCGCGCCAACAGGAAGCTTTCCAGTGGATGTTCACGCACATCGCCGTGGTCCGAGACCTGGTGGCCATGCAGTACAAGGAACATCAAGAGGTGCCACGCGCCTTCATGACAATATTGGATGGTGACATTTGTCTAACACGTGGTCGTCTGCGTCCGCCAGCGCCAGCAGAACGCCCTGAAGTACGTGACGGAGGAGTGGGCGGCCATCGAGTACGAGCTGCTGCGGGAGCGCGGCCTGTGGGGACCCCCCATCGGCTCGCACCTGGACAAGTTCATGCTGGAGATGACGGAGGGTCCGTGTCGCATGAGGAAGAAGATGGTGCGCAACGACATGTTCTACATCCACTACCCCTACATGCCTGACACGGAGAACTGCAACCCCGCACAGGTACCTCCTTAGGAACACCTATAACCACTTAAAAGTGAAGGAGCACCTGCTCAGGTGCCTCGTTAGGAACACCTATAACCACTTAAAAGTGAGAGAGCACCTGCTCAGGTGCCTCGTTAGGAACACCTATAACCACTTAAAACTGAGGGAGCACCTGCTCAGGTGCCTCTTTAGGAACACCTATAACCACTTAAAGGTGAGGGTGCACCTGCTCAGGTGCCTCATTAGGAACACCTATAACCACTTAAAGGTGAGGGAGCACCTGTTCAGGTGCCTCGTTAGGAATATCTCCAACGGCTTAAAGGTGAGGGAGCACCTGCTCAGATGTCTCGTTAGGAACACCTATAACCGCTTAAAGGTGAGAGCGCACCTGCTCAGGTGCCTCGTTAGGAACACCTATAACCGCTTAAAGGTGAGAGAGCACCTGCTCAGGTGCCTCGTTAGGAACACCTATAACCACTTAAAGGTGAGGGAGCACCTGCTCAGGTGCCTCATTAGGAACACCTATAACCGCTTAAAGGTGAGAGAGCACCTGCTCAGGTGCCTCGTTAGGAACACCTATAACCACTTAAAGGTGAGGGAGCACCTGCTCAGGTGCCTCATTAGGAAAACCTATAACCACTTAAAGGTGAGGGAGCACCTGCTCAAGTGCCTCATTAGGAACACCTATAACCACTTAAAGGTGAGGGAGCACCTGCTCAGGTGCCTCATTAGGAACACCTATAACCACTTAAAGGTGAGGGAGCACCTGTTCAGGTGCCTCGTTAGGAACACCTCTAACGACTTAAAGGTGAGGGAGCACCTGCTCAGATGCCTCGTTAGGAACACCTATAACCGCTTAAAGGTGAGAGCGCACCTGCTCAGGTGCCTCGTTAGGAACACCTATAACCGCTTAAAGGTGAGAGAGCACCTGCTCAGGTGCCTCGTTAGGAACACCTATAACCACTTAAAGGTGAGAGAGAGCACCTGTTCAGGTGCCTCGTTAGGAACACCTATAACCACTTAAAGGTGAGAGAGCACCTGCTCAGGTGTCTCATTAGGAACACTTATTACCACTTAAAGGTGAGGGAGCACCTGCTCAGGTGCCTCGTTAGGAACACCTATAACCACTTAAAGGTGAGGGAGCACCTGCTCAGGTGTCTCGTTAGGAGCACCTCCAACGACTTAAAGGTGAGAGAGCACCTGCTCAGGTGCCTCGTTAGGAACACCTATAACCACTTAAAGGTGAGAGAGCACCTGCTCAGGTGCCTCGTTAGAAACACCTATAGCCACTTAAAGGTGAGAGAGCACCTGCTCAGGTGCCTCGTTAGGAACACCTATAACCACTTAAAGGTGAGAGAGCACCTGCTCAGGTGCCTCGTTAGGAAAACCTATAACGACTTAAAGGTGAGAGAGCACCTGCTCAGGTGCCTCGTTAGGAACACCTATAACCACTTAAAGGTGAGGGAGCACCTGCTCAGGTGCCTCGTTAGGAACATTTATAACCACTGGGGACGGCGTGGCGCAGTGGAAGAATGGCCGTGCGCGACCCGAGGGTCCCTGGTTCAATCCCCACCTAGTACCAACCTCGTCATGTCCGTTGTGTCCTGAGCAAGACACTTCACCCTGGCTCCTGATGGGTGCTGGTTAGTGCCTTGCATGGCAGCTCCCTCCATCAGTGTGTGAATGTGTGTGTGAATGGGTAAATGTGGAAGTAGTGTCAAAGCGCTTTGAGTACCTTGAAGGTAGAAAAGCGCTATACAAGTACAACCCATTTATCATTTATTTACTTAAAGGTTAGGGAGCACCTGCTCAAGTGCCTCGTTAGGAACACCTCCAACGACTTCAAGGTGAGAGAGCACCTGCTCAGGTGCCTCCTTAGGAACACCTATAACCACTTAAAGGTGAGAGAGCACCTGCTCAGGTGCCTCGTTAGGAACACCTATAACCACTTAAAGGTGAGACAGCACCTGCTCAGGTGCCTCGTTAGGAACACCTATTACTACTTAAAGGTGAGGGAGCACCTGCTCAGGTGCCTCGTTAGGAACACCTATAACCACTTAAAGGTGAGGGAGCACCTATTACAACTTGAAGGTGAGGGAGCACCTGCTCAGGTGCCTCGTTAGGAACACCTATAACCAATGTTCCTCTAATTGTTCATGTGTCTGAGCAAACATAAAAACTCCCTGAGCATTCAGTGGAGCACATGTGAGCAACATCACACGTGGCAATACCAGCAGCACACCTGTCTCAAACCAATCTTTTATAATAACACTCAAATGAGAGGAGTCATTTTCATGAGATTATTTTGTAATATTAGTGATTTGGCACACTTGTAATGAAAAGAAAATAAATCTTGTTTTTCATAAGTTATGGATTAGTATTGTACAATATGTCTGGGTGGGGGTCCTGCTTTGGAAATCATTTGTACCCCTTTCAGAGATCACATTTAGTTCCCCTTAAACATCCTCAAGTTGCACAATGAAATGTAAGCATAGGATGAAGTGTGCATTCCTGTAACTTTCTCGAGTAACAGCATTCCATGATTAATATAAATAAATTAACATTAATAATAAATGACAGTAGAATAAGCACACATATGACTGAGGAGTCATAGTGTAACTTTGTGTGGTGTTTGACTTGTCTGACTTTTTGTGTGGCCATAAACGCACCAGTGGCTTAGTGGTATGCGTGTTGGTGACAGATGAAAGTTGGTTTTGGCCTGGTTTGTACGGCAGAAAATGACTAGTTTTTCGAGATAGAAGTGTTTTACTCATGTTTTTGGTGTGGTTATGGCCGAATATAAACTGTTTTGCTCAATAAAGTGATCGATATAATTCCCGTCCTCGAAGCATCTCGATGGACGTTACAATAATTGAACGGTGTTCAATTGAACGGTGTTGACGAACACCGTTAGGGCCGTTGTTGTCACTGTCACTCAGAGTTGCATTGCAAAATTACACCGAATAAATGTGTTTATTTTGTTTAGAATTCAGATGGTATTTGATTTGGTGCGCGGCATATATTTGCTGTGCGCAGAGGACGCTTGAGCAGTGCGCAATTGCGCAGGCGCGCACCTTAGAGGGAATGTTGCCTATAACCACTTAAAGGTGAGGGAGCACCTGCTCAGGTGCCTCGTTAAGAACACCTCCAACGATTTAAAGGTGAGAGAGCACCTGCTCAAGTACCTCGTTAGGGACACCGCTAACAATTATCTAGGTCAGGGAGCACCTGCTCAGGTACCTCGTTAGGAACACCTCTAACGACTATCAAGGTGAGAGAGCACCTGCTCAGGTACCTTGACATAGAGTCATTCATTCACTCATTTATTACTCATCATTCATATGTATGTATTTATGTATGCATGCACTGTATGTGTATATATATATATATATATATATATATATATATATATATATATATATATATATATATATATATATATATATATATGTATATATATATATATATATATATATATATATATATATATATATATATATGTATGTATGTGTGTACATATAATGTGTGTACATATATATGTGTGTATATATATATATGTGTACATATAATGTGTGTACATATATATGTGTGTATATATATATATGTGTGTGTATATATATATATATGTGTGTATATATATATATGTGTGTATATATATATGTATATATATATGTGTGTATATATATATGTGTGTGTATTAGAGATGCGCGGATAGGCAATTATTTCATCCGCAACCGCATCAGAAAGTCGTCAACCATCCGCCATCCACCTGATCTAACATTTAATCAGAACCGCACCCGCCCGTTGTTATATATCTAATATAGACGATGCAAGGCATTAGTGAGGTTATAAAGCTTTTGCCTGTTAAAGAAAGGAGACTGATCCAATGCAGTACAGACATTCGCGTGCCACGCTGTCACGGCCCAGACGCACACCAGTGCGCAATCATATGGGAGCCGCGCTGAGCGCACCTCCAAACGCGTCTCGCTGCCGGCGACGGCCGGGCATGGGCCCGACGCTCCAGCACCATCCATTTTCAGGGCTAGTTGATTTGGCAGGTGGGTTGTTACACACTCCTTAGCGGGTTCCGACTTCCATGGCCACCGTCCTGCTGTCTATATCAACCAGGGTGAGCCCCACCCCTTTCGTGAGCGCACTGCGCGCGGAGTGACCCCTGTTACGCGCCCCCGGCAACAGGGGTGGCGGGCAGGTAAGCTGCGCGGGCGGAGCGCGCGGAGTGACCCCTGTTACGAGCCCCCGGCCACGGGGGTGGCGGGCAGGTAAGCTGCTTACCTGCTGCGCGTGACGCCGGCCACGGCGAAGGCGGACGAGGCGGGGTGTCGGTGCGGTGGTGACCCTGGACGTGCGTCGGGCCCTTCTCGCGGATCGCCTCAGCTACGGCTCCCGGTGGGGCCCTCTCGGGGGAAGGGGCCTCGGTCCCGGACCCCGGCGAGGCGTCCCTTCTCCGCTCCGTAAAAGTGTCCATCTCTTTTTTTTTTTTCTTCTTCTGTTGTGGCATATGCTGCAGGTGCCTGCTCGTTTTTCGTATGTGGGTACCAACATTTAACTATGTATATATATTTCCGAATTGGTTTAACTGCCACCCGCCTGAATCTATTTAAAATCTAATTTTTTTTTATTTCAACCGCCCGACCCGACCCGCGGATAAAATCTAATTTTTTTTTATTTCAACCGCCCGATCCGCGGATAATCCGCGGACTCCGCGGTTGTGTCCGCAAACCGCGCATCTCTAGTGTGTATATATATGTATATATATATATATATATATATATATATATATATACATATGTATATATATATATATATATATATATATATATATAATGTGTATATATATATATATGTGTGTGTGGGCAGCACGGTGTGTGTGGGCATCACGGTGGAAGAAGGGTTAGTGCGTCTGCCTCACAATACGAAGGTCCTGAGTAGTCGTGAGTTCAATCCCGGCCTCGGGATCTTTCTGTGTGGAGTTTGCATGTCCTCCCCCGTGACTGCGTGAGTGTACAAAAATGTGTACATATATATGTGTGTGTGTGTGTGTGTGTGTGTATATACAGCATATATATGTGTGTGTACATATATATATATATATATATATATATATATATGTGTGTGTGTATATACATATATATACTGTATACATATATGTATACAGTATATATATATGTATACAGTGTATATATATATGTATACAGTATATATATATGTATACAGTATATATCTGTATAAAGTACTGTATAACACACTGCCATGTCTCCACAGAAGCCGGTGCGTTACAGGCGTGCCATCAGCTATGACAGCAAGGAGTACTACATGCGACTGTTGTCAGGGAACCCTGGCATGTACCAGCACTCAGTGGAGCACAGCACTGAGGGCGAGACCACGCAGCACGAGCCCGAGCACGGCGAGGACACAATCGCCAGGGTGAAAGGTCGGAAACCCACAGGAAGTACTTGCTTCAATGTGAGAACCTCCACTAACTCTGGGTCTGTGTGGTCTTCCCCTCAGGCCTGGTCAAGGCTCCCCTCAAGAGGTCTCGCTCCACGGCGGACGGCGGCGACGAGGACGCTCAGGATCAGATCCAGGACCAGCTGCTGGAGTCTGGTGGGCCCGAGGAAGAGCAGCGTACTGACAACACCTCCCTGCTGCGCCTCCTGGAGGAGGGAGAGAAGGTGCGCCGGACACATATACACACACACACACACACACACACACACACATTTACAGACACACACAGCTTAATGAGTTGATAGGAAGACACATGATGGTTTTTCTGTCCACTAATCTGTAGTGTGTGTGTGTGTGTGTGTGTGTGTGTGTGTGTGTGTGTGTGTGTGTGTGTGTGTGTGTGTGTGTGTGTGTGTGTGTGTGTGTGTGTGTGTGTGTGTGTGTGTGTGTGTGTGTGTGTGTGTGTGTGTGTGTGTAGATCCAGCACATGTACCGCTGTGCCCGGGTGCAGGGTCTGGACACCAGTGAGGGTCTGCTGCTGTTCGGCAAGGAACACTTCTACGTGATCGACGGTTACACCATGACTCTGTCTAGAGAGATCAGGGACATTGACACTCTGCCTGCAAAGTATGTTCATCTACTATTATCTTACTGTATATACATACAGTCTTGGTCAAACGTTTACATACACTTGTAAAGAACATAATGTCATGGCTGTCTTGAGTTTCCAATCATTTCTACAACTCTTATTTTTTTGTGATAGAGTGATTGGAGCACATACTTGTTGGTCACAAAAAACATTCATGAAGTTTGCTTCTTTTATGAATTTATTATGGGTCTACTGAAAATGTGAGCAAATCTGCTGGGTCAAAAGTATACATACAGCAATGTTAATATTTGCTTACATGTCCCTTGGCAAGTTTCACGGCAATAAGGTGCTTTAAGGCACGCCCCCAATATTGTTGTCCGGCTGGAAATTGGGAGAAATTCGGGAGAATGGTTGTCCTGGGAGATTTTCGGGAGAGGCACTGAAATTCAGGAGTCTCCCGAAAAATTCGGGAGGGTTGGCAAGTATGATTTAAGTAGGCAATTGGTTATTTAGTTGGTTAGTTTGTATGTTAGTTTTTTTTTAGTCAGTTAGCAAAATAGCTAAAAGGTTTCATTAAACTTGCAGGTTTTCAATGTCTCAAAGGGAACAAGTGATTCAGTTAGTTAGTTAGTTAGTTAATTAGGTAGTTGATTGGTTAGTTATTTAGGTAGGTCAATTGGTTAGTTAGTCAGTTAATTAGTTAGTTAATGGGTTGGTTTGTTAATTAATTGGTTAGTTTGTAAGTGATTACTGGCTAAATAAGTTACTACTAACTAACTTTGATCCTTCTGTAAGGTCTTTTTACTTTCTGACGGAGCAGATCCTATTGTGTTTAACAACAATAATAATAATGATGATGACAATAATAATAATTATTATTATTATTATTATTATTATTATTTTAATAATAAATATAATAATAATGATGGTGATAATAATAATAATAATGATAACAATAATAATGATAATAGTAATGATGATGATGATGATAATAATAATGGAGTCATTGTTGCAGCAGTGCCTCCGTGACAGTGTCATTATTATCCTTATGATAATAATCCATCCATCCATCCATCTTCTTCCGCTTATCCGAGGTCGGGTCGCGGGGGCAGCAGCTTAAGCAGGGAAGCCCAGACTTCCCTCTCCCCAACCACTTCGTCCAGCTCCTCCCGGGGGATCCCGAGGCGTTCCCAGGCCAGCCGGGAGAGATAGTCTTCCCAAAGTGTCCTGGGTCTTCCCCGTGGCCTCCTACCGGTCGGACGTGCCCGAAACACCTTCCTAGGGAGGCGTTCGGGTGGCATCCTGACCAGATGCCCGAACCACCTCATCTGGCTCCTCTCGATGTGGAGGAGCAGCGGCTTTACTTTGAGCTCCCCCCGGATGACAGAGCTTCTCACCCTATCTCTAAGGGAGAGCCCCGCCACTCGGCGGAGGAAACTCATTTCGGCCGCTTGTACCCGTGATCTTGTCCTTTCGGTCATGACCCAAAGCTCATGACCATAGGTGAGGATGGGAACGTAGATCGACCAGTAAATCCGGCTCAGCTCCTTCTTCACCACAACGGATCGATACAGCGTCCGCATTACTGAAGACGCCGCACCGATCCGCCTGTCGATCTCACGATCCACTCTTCCCCCACTCGTGAACAAGACTCCGAGGTACTTGAACTCCTCCACTTGGGGCAAGATCTCCTCCCCAACCCGGAGATGGCACTCCACCCTTTTCCGGGAGAGAACCATAAACTCGGACTTGGAGGTGCTGATTCCCATCCCAGTCGCTTCACACTCGGCTGCGAACCGATCCAGTGAGAGCTGAAGATCTTGGCCGAAGGAAGCCATCAGGACCACATCATCTGCAAATAGCAGTGACCTAATCCTGCAGCCACCAAACCAGATCCCCTCAACGCCCTGACTGCGCCTAGAAATTCTGTCCATAAAGGTTATGAACAGAATCGGTGACAAAGGGCAGCCTTGACGGAGTCCAACCCTCACTGGAAACGTGTCCGACTTACTGCCGGCAATGCGGACCAAGCTCTGACACTGATTATACAGGGAGCGAATCGCCACAATAAGACAGTCCGTTACCCCATACTCTCTGAGCACTCCCCACAGGACTTCCCGGGGTACACAGTCGAATGCCTTCTCCAAGTCCACAAAGCACATGTAGACTGGTTGGGCAAACTCCCATGCACCCTCAAGGACCCTGCCGAGAGTATAGAGCTGGTCCACAGTTCCACGACCAGGACGAAAACCACACTGTTCCTCCTGAATCCGAGGTTCGACTATCCGGCGTAGCCTCCTCTCCAGTACACCTGAATAGACCTTACCGGGAAGGCTGACGAGTGTGATCCCACGATAGTTGGAACACACCCTCCGGTTCCCCTTCTTAAAGAGAGGAACCACCACCCCGGTCTGCCAATCCAGAGGTACCGCCCCCAATGTCCACGCGATGTTGCAGAGTCTTGTCAACCAAGACAGCCCCACAACATCCAGAGCCTTAAGGAACTCCGGGCGGATCTCATCCACCCCCGGGGCCTTGCCACCGAGGAGCTTTTTAACTACCTCGGCAACCTCAGCCCCAGAAATAGGAGAGCCCACCACGGATTCCCCAGGCCCTGCTTCCTCATAGGAAGACGTGCTGGTAGGATTGAGGAGGTCTTCGAAGTATTCCCTCCACCGATCCACAACATCCGCAGTCGAGGTCAGCAGAGCACCATCCCCACCATACACGGTGTTGACACTGCACTGCTTCCCCTTCCTGAGGCGGCGGATGGTGGTCCAGAATTGCTTCGAAGCCGTCCGGAAGTCTTATTCCATGGCCTCCCCGAACTCCTCCCATGTCCGAGTTTTTGCCTCCGCGACCACTGAAGCCGCACACCGCTTGGCCTGTCGGTACCTGTCTGCTGCCTCAGGAGTCCCATGAGCCAAAAGAACCCGATAGGACTCCTTCTTCAGCCTGACGGCATCCCTCACCGCCGGCGTCCACCAACGGGTTCTAGGATTACCGCCACGACAGGCACCAACTACCTTGCGGCCACAGCTCCAATCGGCCGCCTCGACAATAGAGGTACGGAACATTGTCCACTCGGACTCAATGTCCAGCACCTCCCTTGTGACATGTTCAAAGTTCTTCCGGTGGTGGGAATTGAAACTCTCTCTGACAGGAGACTCTGCCAGGCGTTCCCAGCAAACCCTCACAATGCGTTTGGGCCTGCCAGGTCTGTCCGGCATCCTCCCCCACCATCGCAGCCAACTCACCACCAGGTGGTGATCGGTAGAAAGCTCCGCCCCTCTCTTCACCCGAGTGTCCAAAACATGAGACCGCAAATCCGATGACACAACTACAAAGTCGATCATGGAACTGCGGCCTAGGGTGTCCTGGTGCCAAGTGCACATATGGACACCCTTATGTTTGAACATGGTGTTTGTTATTGACAATCTGTGACGAGCACAAAAGTCCAATAACAAAACACCACTCGGATTCAGATCCGGGCGGCCATTCTTCCCAATCACGCCTCTCCAGGTTTCACTGTCGTTGCCAACATGAGCGTTGAAGTCCCCCAGTAGAACAAGGGAATCACCCGGGGGAGCACTCTCAAGTACTCCCTCGAGTGAATCCAAAAAGGGTGGGTAATCTGAGCTGCCGTTTGGCGCGTAAGCGCAAACAACAGTCAGGACCCGTCCCCCCCACCCGCAGGCGGAGGGAGGCTACCCTCTCGTCCACCGGGTTGAACTCCAACGTGCAGGCTTTGAGCCGGGGGGCAACAAGAATTGCCACCCCAGCCCGTCGCCTCTCACTGCCGGCAACGCCAGAGTGGAAGAGAGTCCAGCCCTTCTCAAGAGAACTGGTTCCAGAGCCCTTGCTGTGCGTCGAAGTGAGTCCGACTATATCTAGCCGGAACTTCTCCACCTCACGCACTAGCTCAGGCTCCTTCCCCCCCAGCGAGGTGACGTTCCACGTCCCAAGAGCTAGCTTATGTAGCCGAGGATCGGACCGCCAAGTGCCCTGCCTTCGGCTGCCGCCCAGCTCACACTGCACCCGACCTCTATGGCCCCTGCTATGGGTGGTGAGCCCATTGGAGGGGGGACCCACGTTGCCTCTTCGGGCTGTGCCCGGCCGGGCCCCATGGGGACAGGCCCGGCCACCAGGCGCTCGCCATCGTGCCCCACCTCCGGGCCTGGCTCCAGAGGGGGGCCCCGGTGACCCGCGTCCGGGCGAGGGAAATCTGGGTTCTTTGTTTGTGTTCTTCATAGAGGTCTTCGAGCTGCTCTTTGTCTGATCCCTCACCTAGGACCAGTTTGCCTTGGGAGACCATACCAGGGGGCATAGAAGCCCCCGGACAACATAGCTCCTAGGATCATTGGGACACGCAAACTCCTCTACCACGTTAAGGTGGCAGCTCAGAGAGGAGTTATTATTAATAATTAATGATATTTATCTTTGTGGAAACACTGATCATCTTAATGATTTCTCACAATAAATATATATAGAAACAGATAAATATCAATATGCAACATTTTATTTTTATATTTTCTCTAAGTGCACATTTTTCAAATTTAACATTTTCAAATGATCACTTCTAAGACAGTCTTGAAAAATCACAATATTCCATTTTAACTAGCTAGCCACTAACATTTTTTAACAAATCATGAATTACTTTGCACCATGTTTGTACAAATAATAACTCATGTAAAATACAAAAATCAACTCTAAAATGTTTAAATAAATCATGTCACACTTTGAACTGGACACCAAATCTGTTATCTGTTTCTTAGTCAGTTAGTGAAGACCAAGTCTTTAAAATATTTTCTTGGATTTTCAAATTCTATTTGAGTTTTGTCTCTCTTAGAATTAAAAATGTCAAGCAAAGCGAGACCAGCTTGCTAGTAAATAAATAACATTTTAAAAATAGAGGCAGCTCACTGGTAAGTGCTGCTATTTGAGCTATTTTTGGAACAGGCCAGCGGGCTACTCATCTGGTCCTTACGGGCTACCTGGTGCCCGCGGGCACCGTGTTGCTGACCCCTGGGCTAGAGTATACAAATGAGTTTTAAGATGGGACTTAAATGCTTCTACTGAGGTAGCATCTCTAACTGTTATTGCTAGAACATTCCAGAGTACCGGAGCCCCAATAGAAAACACTCTATAGCCCGCAGACTTTTTTGGGCTCTGGGAATCACTAATAAGTTCTTAGAACGCAGATTTCTTGCTGGGACATATGGTACAATACAATCAGCAAGATAGGATGGAGCTAGACCCTTTAGTATTTTATACCTAAGTAGTAAAACCTTAAAGTCACATCTTAAGTGCACAGGAATAATAATAATATTAATGGAGGAATTGTTGCAGCAATGCCTCTGTGACAGTGTCATTATTATCCTTATGATAGTAATAATAATAATAATAATAATAATAATAATAATAATAATAATGGAGACCTGTGTGATGCCATTATTGTGATGAGGTGTCATTGTGTAGTTTGCAGGAGGCTATCATCCCGCGAGGAGCCAGACAAGGTCAGAGTCAGCTGAAGAGAACGTGCAGCATCTTTGCCTACGAGGACATCAAGGAAGTGCACAAGAGACGCTACCTGCTGCAGGTGACTTCCTGTTAGCACTTCTTGCCTTGACCAGAGCGTGCTTAGTTAGCTTAAACGTGTTGTGTGTGTGCAGCCCATGGCAGTGGAAGTCTTCTCTGCTGACGGCAGGAACTACCTGCTGGCCTTCCAGAAGGGAGTCCGCAACAAAGTCTACCAAAGGTACTTGTCCTATATGAGTGAATGTTGGCTGTATGAATGAATGAATGTTTTCTGTATGAATGAAAATTTGCTGTATGAAGGAATGTTTGCTGTATGAGTGAATGTTTGCTGCATGAATGAATGAATGTTTGCTGTATGAGTGAATGTTTGCTGTATGAGTGAATGTTTGCTGTATGAGTGAATGTTTGCTGTATGAGTGAATGTTTGTTGTATGAATGAATGTTTACTGTATGAGTGAATGTTTGCTGCATGAATGAATTAATGTTTGCTGTATGAGTGAATGTTTGCTGTATGAGTGAATGTTTGCTATATGAATGAATATTTGCTGTATGAGTGAATGAATGTTTGCTGTATGAGTGAATGTTTGCTGTGTGATTGAATGAATGTTTGTTGTATGAGTGAATGTTTGCTGCATGAATGAATGAATGTTTGCTGTATGAGTCAATGTTTGCTGTATTAGTGAATGAATGTTTGCTGCATAAATGAATGTTTGCTGTAAGAGTGAATGTTTGCTGCATGAATGAATGTTTGCTGTATGAATGAATGTTGCTGTATGAGTGAATGTTTGCCGCATGAATGAATGAATGAATGTTTGCTGTATGAGTGAATATTTGCTGTATGTGTGAATGTTTGCTGCTGGTCACACAGGCCAGAAATCAAACTGGCAGCTGTGTAGCTTACCACCATCTATTACCATTTATTTTTATTGTCATTATTGTTATTATTATTATTATTATTATTATTATTTGTAGCTTACTGCTATCATTGTGTTTATTATTATTATTATTATTATTATTATTATTAAATGTAGCTTACCACCATCAAGGTGTTTATTAATATTATCATTATTATTATTATTATTATTATTAAATGTAGCTCACTGCTATCAATGTGTTTATTTTTAATATCATTATTATTAGTAGTAGTAGTAGTAGTATTATTACATGTAGCTTACATCATCAATGTGTTTTTTATTATTATTATTATTATTATTATTAAATGTAGGTTACCACCAATTAATGTTTATTATTATTATCATCATTATTATTATTATTATTATTATTATTATTAAATGTGGCTTACCATCATCAAGGTGTTTAAGTGTAATATTATTATTATTATTATTATTAAATGTAGCTTACACCATAATAAACAACATCAATGTGTTTATTTTTATTATCATCGTTGTTATTATTATTATTAAATGTAGCTTACCATGATCAATATGTTTATTTTTATTATCATTATTATTATTATTATTGTTAAATGTAGCTTAACACCATCAACATGTTAATTATTATTATTATTATTAAATGTAGCTTACACCATAATAAACAACATCAATGTGTTTATTTTTATTATCATCGTTGTTGTTATTATTATTATTATTATTATTATTAAATGTAGCTTACCACGATCAATATGTTTATTTTTACTATCATTATTATTATTATTGTTAAATGTAGCTTAACACCATCAACATGTTAATTATTATTATCATTATTATTATGATGATGATTATTATTATTATTAAATGTAGTTTACTGCCATTATGTGTTAATTATTATTATGATTATAATTATTATTAAATGTAGCTTACCACCATGAAGGTGTTTATTATTATCATCATTATTATTAGTAGTAGTATTATTAATATGAATATTATTATTATTAAAAATGTGGGTGAACACGCTGCATGAGTGTATATTTAAAAGTAAGTCCTTGTAGGTTCCTGGCGGTGGTTCCTTCCCTGGCAGATAGTTCTGAGTCGGTGTCAGGACAGAGACCCAACACCAGCGTGGAACAAGGGTATGTTGCTTCACCAGCTGACGCATAAACACACCAGCATGTCTCATGTCACTTCTCGCTTCAGCTCGGGTCTCCTCAGCACTCTAGTGGGGGAGAAGTCTGTGACCCAGAGGTGGGAGGTAAGGTCCTGGTCTCACATGTCTCACCCTCCCTGTCCTGGCCTGACCCTCACTACTTCCTGTGTTGCCAGCGGGGCGAGATCAGTAACTTCCAGTACCTGATGCATCTCAACACGCTGGCGGGGCGCTCCTACAACGACCTGATGCAGTACCCCGTCTTCCCCTGGATCCTGGCAGACTTCGACTCCGAGGTGAGCGCCAGGGTCGGCATGAACCGCGCCTTGTTCGGTCGTGGTGACTCTTCTTGTTTGTGGCGTAGGAGCTGGACCTGAACAACCCCAAGACCTTCCGTAACCTGGCCAAGCCCATGGGAGCTCAGACGGACGACAGACTGACCCAGTACAAGAAACGCTACAAGGACTGGGAGGACCCCACCGGTAAGAACCAGACCCAGTGACATCGTCTTCTATCGAGACAGTGGAACCTCCATTGAGTAACTTCTTGAACAGGGTTTGTAAATGTAAAAGGTTGTATAGTGAAGCAAAAGTCTACATAAGAAATAATGTCAAAATGAATAATTAGTTCTTGAACAGGGTTTGTAAATGTAAAAGTTTGTATAGTGAAGCAAAAGTATCCATAAGAAACAATGTCAAAATGAATAATTGTTTCATGAACAGGGCTTGTAAATGTAAACGTTTATATAGTGAAGCAAAAGTCTACATAAGAAACAATGTCAAAATGAATAATTAGTTCTTGAACAGGGTTTGTAAAATTTAAAAGTTTGTATAGTGAAGCAAAAGTATCCATAAGAAACAATGTCAAAATGAATAATTGGTTATTGAACAGGGTTTGTAAATGTAAGAGTTTGTATAGTCAAGCAAAAGTCTACATAAGATACAATGTCAAAATGAATAATTAGTTCTTGAACAGGGTTTGTAAATGAAAGTTTGTATAGTGAAGCAAAAGTATCCATAAGAAACAATGTCAAAATGAATAATTGGTTATTGAACAGGGTTTATAAATGTACAAGTTTGTATAGTGAAGCAAACGTCTCCACAAGAAACAATGTCAAAATGAATAATTGGTTCTTGAACAGGGTTTGTATATGTAAAAGTTTGTATAGTGAAGCAAATGTCTCCATAAGAAACAATGTCAATATGAATAATTGGTTCTTGAACAGGGTTTGTATGTGTAAAAGTTCGTATAGTGAAGCAAATGTCTTCATGAGAAACAATGTCAATATGAATAATTGGTTCTTGAGCATGGTTTGTAAATTTAAAAGTTTGTATAGTGAAGCATGTGTCTCCATAAGAATCAATGTCAAAATGAATAATTGGTTCATGAACGTTTTTGCAAATGTACAAGTTTGTATAGTGAAGCAGATGTCTCCATAAGAAACAATGTCAAAATGAATAATTGTTTCATGAACAGGGTTTGTAAATGTAAACGTTTGTATAGTTAAGCAAAAGTCTACATAAGAAACAATGTCAAAATGAATAATTAGTTCTTGAACAGGGTTTGTAAATGTAAAAGTTTGTATAGTGAAGCAAAAGTATCCATAAGGAACAATGTCAAAATGAAAATTGGTTCTTGAACAGGGTTTGTAAATGTAAATGTTTGTATAGTGAAGCACAAGTTTACATAAGAAACCATGTCAAAATGAATAATTGGTTCTTGAACAGGGTTTGTAAATGTAAAAGTTTGTATAGTGAAGCAAAGGTCTAAATAAGAAACAATGTCAAAATGAATAATTAGTTCTTGAACAGGGTTTGTAAATGTAAAAGTTTGTATAGTGAAGCAAAAGTCTACATAAGAAACAATGTCAAAATGAATAATTAGTTCTTGAACAGGGTTTGTAAATGTAAAAGTTTGTATAGTGAGGCAAAAGTCTCCATAAGGAACAATGTCGAAATGAAAATTGGTTCTTGAACAGTGTTTGTAAATGTAAAAGTTCGTATAGTGAAGCAAAAGTCTCCATAAGAAACAATGTCAAAATGAATAATTGGTTCCAGCCTGTAAAAAAAAGTCCATATGTTAGTGTATAATATCAAGTGCTATACAGTACTGTTTATCAAGCAAACTTAGCAAGGAGATTTGCGGTTTCTCTTTATTAACTAGCTAAAACAACAACAACAACAACAACAACAAGCTGAATTGTCCTGTATGCGCTGCTCTGCCAACACACGCAGAAGTCTCTTTGGTGCCCTCACAAACGATCAGAAATCACAAACATTTTGAACTCCACAGCGATTCCCTCCTTTCCATGCTGGTCTGTTGTCTTTTTTGGACTCGCATTGTGTTAGCAAAATGGACCAAAACACAGAAAAGGTACATGAATGAACAAACGAATGAACTAATGAAAGAACGGAAGATCAAACAAACGAACGAATCAATTAATGAACGAACAAATTAATTAATGAAAGAATAAACAAATGAACAAACAAATACAGGAACGAACGACCAAAAGAATGAAGCCTTGGTACACAGACATGGTTCTCACACAGAAGCACATTTGGCTCCATCTAAAAGTATGTAAGTTGTAAAGTTTCTAAAAAGAGGGTTAAAAAATAATGAATGAATGAAAGAAAGAAATGTTGGTAAACAAAGAATGAATAAAATAAATAATTTATTAATTAATCGTTGGTACACAGACATAGTTCTCACACAGAAACATATTTGGCGCTATCTAAAAGTTTGTGAAATGAAAGGTTTGTAAAACGAGGGCTAAAAAATAATGAATGAAAGGAAGATACATTGTTACACAGAAAGAATGAATGAAGTGTTGGTACACAGACATGGTTCTCACACAGAAGCACAATTGGCTCCATTTAAACGTATGTAAAATGAAAAGTTTGTAAATAGAAGGTTAAAAATGAGTGAATGAAGCGTTGGTACACAGACATGGTTCTCATACAGAAGCACATTTGGCTCCATTTAAAAGTTTGTAAAATGAAAATTTTGTAAATAGAAGGTTCAATGAATGAATGAAGCGTTGGTACACAGACATGGTTTGCACACAGAAGCACATTTGGCTCCATATAAAAGTTTGTAAACTGAAAAGTTTGTAAATTGAGGGTTTAAAAAGAATGAATGAATAAAAGAAGTGGTGGTACACAGACATGGTTCTTACACAGAAGCAAATTGTCTCCATCTAAAAGTTTGTACATTAAAAAGTTTGCACATTAAAAAGTTTGTAAATAGAGGGTTAAAAAGGAATTAATGAAGCGTTGGTACACAGACATGGTTCTCACACAGAAGCACGTGTGGTTCCATCTAAAAATGTGTAAATTAAAAAGTTTGTAAATGGAGGGTTCAAAAAGAATGAATGAAGCGTTTATACACAGACATGGTTCTCACACAGAAGTACATTTGGCTCCATCTAAAAGAGTGTAAATTGAAAAGTTTGTAAATAGAGGGTTCAAAAAGAATGAATGAAGCGTTGGTACACAGACATTGTTCTCACACAGAAGCACATGTGGATCCATCTAAAAGTTTGTAAATAGAGGGTTCAAAAAGAATGATTGAAGCGTTGGTACACAGACATTGTTCTCGCACAGAAGCAGAAAGGCTCCATCTGAAAGTTTGTAAAATGAAAAGTTTGAAATTAGAGGGTTCAGAAAGAATGAATGAGGTGTTTGTGCACAGACATGCTTCTCACACAGTAGCACATTTGGCTCCATCTAAAAGTTTGTCAAATGAAAAGTTTGTATAAAAAAGAGGGTTCTTAAATGGAGGTTGCACTGACATGGGCGTCCTGGTGGTGAGTAATGACTGAGTGAAGTTTGAGGGTAGAGGACTTGAAGAGAAACACAACTGACTTAGCGAGTTCTTTTATGAAAAGTGACGACCTGACCTGGTGTCGCAGGTGAAACTCCCGCCTACCACTACGGCACACACTACTCCTCTGCCATGATCGTGGCCTCCTACCTGGTGCGCATGGAGCCCTTCACGCAGATCTTCCTCAGACTGCAGGTTGGTTTCTGGCACAGGAGCGGTAGTCTCTCCTCGGTCACACCTCAGTAACCGTGCCGGCGTTCACAGGGAGGACACTTCGACCTGGCCGACAGGATGTTCCACAGCGTGCGCGAGGCCTGGCTCTCTGCCTCCAAACACAACATGGCCGACGTCAAGGAGCTCATCCCCGAGTTCTTCTACCTGCCCGAGTTCCTGCTCAACTCCAACAACTTCGACCTGGGTTAGTAGGGGGCGACATCGAAGCGGACATCTCGAACGTATGCTAATGACTTCCTGTTTGGGGGTACCAGGCGCCAAGCAGAACGGTACCAAGCTGGGCGACGTCATCCTGCCGCCCTGGGCCAAAGGAGACCCGCGGGAGTTCATCCGGGTCCACAGAGAGGTGCGAGCGCCACACCTTTACCTGCGTTTGGACATCCTCTCACTCCTGCTTGATCTTAGGCGCTGGAGTGCGACTACGTGTCAGCTCACCTCCACGAGTGGATCGACCTGATTTTCGGCTTCAAGCAGCAGGGCCCGCCCGCCGTGGAGGCGGTCAACGTCTTCCACCACCTGTTCTACGAGGGCCAGGTGGACATCTACAACATCAACGACCCGCTCAAGGAGACCGCCACCATCGGCTTCATCAACAACTTTGGCCAGATCCCCAAGCAGGTACCAGGTCTTCTTCAACATCCAAGTATCAGTCTTCATCACATGCAGAGGAATACCTTTACCTTCACCGCAATGCTTACCTGAAAGATGTGTTGTTAGGTGGTTACCTGAAAGGTGTGTTGTTTAACAGTTACCTGGTTACCTGAAAGGTGTGTTGTTATACGGTTATCTGAAAGGTGTGTTGTTACAAGGTTACCTGAAAAGTGTGTTGTTTAACAGTTACCTGGTTACCTGAAAGGTGTGTTGTTTAACAGTTACCTGGTTACCTGCAAGGTGTGTTGTTACAAGGTTACCTGAAAGGTGTGTTGTTTAACAGTTACCTGGTTACCTGAAAGGTGTGTTGTTTAACAATTACCTGGTTACCGGAAAGGTGTGTTGCTATACAGTTACCTGAAAGGTGTGTTGTTACCTGGTTACCCGAAAGGCGTGTTGTTTAACAGTTACCTGGTTACCTAAAATGTGTGTTGTTTAACAGTTACTTGGTTACCTGAAAGGTGTGTTGTTACAAGGTTACCTGGTTACCTAAAAGGTGTGTTGTTTAACAATTACCTGGTTACCTGAAAGGTGTGTTGTTATACGGTTACCTGAAAGGTGTGTTGTTACAAGGTTACCTGGTTACCTGAAAGGTGTGTTGTTATACGGTTACCTGAAAGGTGTGTTGATATACGGTTACCTGGTTACCTGAAAGGTGTGTTGTTACAAGGTTACCTGGTTACCTGAAAGGTGTGTTGTTTAACAGTTACCTGGTTACCTGAAAGGTGTGTTGTTACAAGGTTACCTAGTTACCTGAAAGGCGTGTTGTTTAACAGTTACCTGGTTACCTAAAATGTGTGTTGTTTAACAGTTACTTGGTTACCTGAAAGGTGTGTTGTTGAACAGTTACCTGGTTTCCTGAAAGGCGTGTTGTTACAAGGTTACCTGGTTACCTGAAAGGTGTGTTGTTTAACAGTTACCTGGTTACCTAAAAGGTGTGTTGTTTAACAATTACCTGGTTACCTGAAAGGTGTGTTGTTATAAGGTTACCTGAAAGGTGTGTTGTTATACGGTTACTTGGTTACCTGAAAGGTGTGTTGTTACAAGGTTACCTGATTACCTGAAAGGCATGTTGTTTAACAGTTAGCTGGGTGTCTGAAAGCTGTGTTGTTTAACAGTGACCTGGTTATCTGAAAGGTGTGTTATATGGTTACCTGGTTAACTGAATAATGAAAAAAAAAATCAACCTTTTTATTGCAGCCACTAGCAAGAATGCTATTAGCACATCAACAAAAGTACCACACATAAGATAAGCAAGGCTTTTGTAACAACTTTGATTAATCGTGATTAATCACAATTTTAAAGTGTAATTAATCGGATGTATGAAAAATTATCGATTGTCAGCACGCGCGACTAATGCTAATGCTAATGTTTATGCTAACAGGGGAAAAGAGCGATACATGCGTACGTGCTGTTCTCCAGAAGTACTTTTTTGATACGGGTGTCGGAATAACAAAGTTGTGCTTCGTCCTGCCAAGTCTTCTTATGCTCTGGCAGAGCAGGTGTGCTGACTTTGTGTGTGTGTGTGTGTGTGTGTGGCAGCTGTTCAAGAAGCCACACCCTCCCAAGCGCGTGCGTGGCAAAGCCAACGGCGACACGGCCAATGTCCTCCCCGGCTCCAGCAGTGACAAGATCTTCTTCTACCACCTGGACAACCTCAGACCCTCGCTGACGCCCGTCAAAGGTAGTGTCCAGTCAGCACACCTGGTGGGACCTCCCCACTCACCACTTCCTGTCCTGCGCCGCAGAGCTGAAGGAGCCCGTGGGTCAGATCGTGTGCACGGACAAAGGCGTCCTGGCCGTGGAGCAGAACAAGGCGCTGGTCCCGCCCACCTGGAACAAGACCTTCGCCTGGGGCTACGCCGACCTCAGCTGCCGCCTGGCCAACTACGAGTCCGACAAGGTCAGTGAGAAACCGCTAATTCCACAAGTCACCAACAGGTGGTGCTACTGCACCCATGTGTTTGTGTATTGGAACGTGTTGATCAATTAGGGATGATCAATATTTGTATTTTCATATCAATTGCTGCTTCTCAAGCCTGGTGACTTATTGTGTGAGATATGTTCTACTTACACACCTTCTTCTCTCACATCTCTAATCCCATTCCCACCATTCCACTTGTTTGTCACACACCTGCTACCACTTATGTTTGTACAAACATTTACAAATTACCACATTTTCCAGGACGATTTTCCCCATTCATGAGCAATTTTTCAAACCTAACATTAGCATGCTAGCATGCTTTGCTAGCTCGTTTAGCTATTTTTGTATAAAGTTTGGTATTTGGCACGTGCTAACTGTTGATGTTAGCATGCTAGCTTTTAAGCTAATTGTGCAGGTATACACCTCAGAGTCTCATAGTTTGGTACATGTTAAAAAGTTAAAGTTAAAGTACCAATGATTGTCACACACACACACTAGGTGTGGCGAAATTATTCTCTGCATTTGACCCATCACCGTTGATCACCCCCTGGGAGGTGAGGGGAGCAGTGGGCAGCAGCGGTGGCCGCGCCCGGGAATCATTTTGGTGATTTAACCCCCAATTCCAACCCTTGATGCTGAGTGCCAAGCAGGGAGGTAATGGGTCCCATTTTTATAGTCTTTGGTATGACTCGGCCGGGGTTTGAACTCACAACCTACCGATCTCAGGACGGACACTCTAACCACTAGGTCACTGAGTAGGTAAATATCATATTCTAACTGTCAGCTTGTAAGCATGCTAACTTTTCTGGTGAAATTTTTAGATATACACCTGACAGTCATATATTTTGGTACTTGAGGCGTGTTTACTATTGGCATGTTAGCTTTTCCTGATATTTTTTTACACCTCAGAGTCTAATATTTTGGTACCTAATGTATGCCAGCTGTTAGCATGTTAACATTAGCATGCTAACTTTTCGGTAAACGTTTTGTTGGCATGCTAGCTTTTTCGCAAATTTTGCAGGTATACATCTCAAAGTCTAATAGTTTGGTACATAACATATGCTAACTGTTAGCATGTAAGCAAGTTAACGTTAGCATGCTAACATTTTTGGTGACATTTTTGGATACACACCTGACAGTCATATATTTTGGTACTTGAGGCGTGTTTACTATTGGCATGTTTACTTTTTCCAATATTTTTTTACACCTGGAAGTCTAATATTTTTGTACTTGATCTATGCTAGCTTTTAGCATGTTGACATTAGCATGCTAACTTTTTTGGCAAACTTTTTGTTGACATGCTAGCTTTTTCGCAAATTTTGCTGGTATACATCTCAAAGTAATAGTTTGGTACATGATATATGCTAACTGTTAGCATGTAAGCAAGTTAACATTAGCATGCTAACTTTTTTGGTGAAATGTTTAGATACACACCTGACAGTCATACATTTTGGTACTTGAGGCGTGTTTGCTATTGGCATGTTAGCTTTTTCAGATATTTTTTTACACCTGAGAGTCTAATATTTTGGTACTTAATGTATGCTAGCTGTTAGCATGTTAACATTAGCATGCTAACTTTTTTGGCAAAAGTTTTGTTGGCAGGCTAGCTTTTTCGCAAATTTTGCAGGTATACAGTTGTGCTCATAAGTTTACATACCCTGGAAGAATTTATGATTTCTTGGCCATTCTTCAGAAAACATGAATGATAACACAAAAACCTTTCTTCCACTCATGCTTTATGGTTGTGTGAAGCTATTTATTGGCAAACAATTGTGTTTACTCTTTTTAAATCAAAATGACAAAAGAAAGTACCCAAATGACCCTGATCAAAAGTTTACATACCCCAGTGACTTTGATCTAATAACGTGCACAAAAGTTGACACAAACAGGTTTGAATGGCTAATCGAGGTTCCAATCCTCACCTGTGACATGTTTGTTTGTAATTAATGTGTGTGTATAAAAGGTCAGTGAGTTTTTGGGCTTCTGACAGACCATTGCATCTTTCATCCAGTGCTGCACAGATGTTTCTGGATTCTGAGTCATGGGGAAGTCAAAAGAATTGTCAAAGGATCTGCGAGAAAAGGTAATTGAACTGCATAAAACAGAAAAGGGGTATAAAAAGATATCCAAGGAATTGATAATGCCTATCTGCAGTGTTCAAACGCTGATTAAGAAGTGGAAAATGAAGGATTCAGGTAGACCAGCAAAGATTTCAGCCACAACTGCCAGGAAAATTGTTCGAGATGCAAAGAAAAATCCACAAATAACTCTCTGAAAAATTGTGGTTTGGCTGTTTCAAGATGCACAATAAAGAGGCACTAGAAGAAAAATGGGCTGCATGGTCGAGTCGCCAGAAGAAAGCCATCACTCCAAATTACTTTGTTCCAGAAGTTTTGAGGCTTATTTCTGTGCTGTCTGGCGTAATGTAAGTGGGATACTTTGTGACATTTGCGCAGAAATGGCTTTCTTCTGGCAACTCGACCATGCAGCCCATTTTTCTTCAAGTGCCTCTTTATTGTGCATCTTGAAACAGCCACACCACAATTTTTCAGAGAGTCCTGTATTTCAGCTGAAGTTATTTGTGGATTTTGCTTTGCATCTCGAACAATTTTCCTGGCAGTTGTGGCTGAAATCTTTGCTGGTCTACCTGAATCCCTCATTTTCCACTTCAAAATCAGCGTTTGAACACTGCTGATTGGCATTCTCAATTCCTTGGATATCTTTTTATACCCCTTTCCTGTTTTATGCAGTTCAATTACCTTTTCTCGCAGATCCTTTGACAATTATTTTGCCTTCCCCATGACTCAGAATCCAGAAACCTCTGTGTCGCACTGGATGAAATATGCAATGGTCTGTCAGAAACCCAGAAACTCACTGACCTTTTATACACACACATTAATTACAAACAAACATGTCACAGGTGAGGATTGGAACCTTGATTAGCCATTCAAACCAGTTTGTGTCAACTTTTGTGCATGTTATCAGATCAAAGTCACTGGGGTATGTAAACTTTTGATCAGGGTCATTTGGGTACTTTCTTTTGTCATTTTGATTTAAAAAGAGTAAACACAGTTGTTTGCCAATAAATAGCTTCACACAACCATTAAGCATGAGTGGCAGAAAGGTTTTTGTGTTATCATTCATATTCTCTGAAGAATGGCCAAGAAATCATAAATTCTCCCAGGGTATGTAAACTTATGAGCACGACTGTACATCTCAAAGTCTAGTAGTTTGGTACATGACATATGCTAACTATTAGCATGTAAGCAAGTTAACATTAGCATGCTAACTTTTTTGGTGACATTTTTAAATACACACCTGACAGTCATATATTTTGGTACTTGAGGCGTGTTTACTATTGGCATGTTAGCTTTTTCAGATATTTTATTTACACCTGAGAATCTAATATTTTGGTACTTGATGTATGCTAGCTTTGAGCATGTAAGCATGTTAACATTAGCATGCTAACTTTTTTGGCAACATTTTTGTTGGCATGCTAATGTTACCACGTTAGCTTTTTCAGATATTTTTTCACACCTCAGAGTCATAGATTTTGGTACTTGAGCCATGTTTACTGTTGGCATGCTAACGTTAGCATGTTAGCTTTTTCAGATATTTTATTACACCTCAGGTCTAATATTTTTGTACTTTATGTATGGTAACTGTTAGCATGTTAATATTAACATGCTAGCTTTTTAGCTAATTGTGCAAGTATTCACCTCAGAGTCTAATAGTTTGGTACATGCCATATGCTAACTGTTAGCATGTAAGCATTTTAACATTAGCATGCTAACTTTTTTGGCAAATTCTTTAGATACACACCTTATGTTGGCATACTAACATAGGTATGTTAGCTTTTTCAGATATTTTTTTACACCTCAGAGTCATAGGTTTTGGTACTTGACGCATGCTAACTGTTATATCTTTTGTTACCTGACGCTATCTGGCTAGTTACACGCAATTTCTTATGAAATTACATTTTGTAGTGTATTATTTTAAAATGTATATTAATAAGCACATATGAACACGTGTTCCGACACACTGAAAACCAGAGACTTGCAACATGGGGCATCCGGTCCCATCCGGTCCCCAAACCTTTGTTGAGAGCCAGCAAGAAAATTAGCTTTATGCTCAGTAGTACTCCCCCTGCTGGTTGGTGCCAGCACTTGCAGCTTTTTAGCTAATTTAGCAAGTATACACCTCAGAGTCTAATGTTTTGGTACTTGACAAATACGCTAACTGTTAGCATCTAAACATGTTAACATTAGCATGCTAACTTTTTTGGTGAAATTTTTAATACACACCTGGCAGTCATACATTTATTTTGGTGCTCAAGGCGTGTTTACTGTTGGCATGCTAATGTTAGCATTTTAGCCATTTTATTACACCTCAGAGTCTAATATTTTAGTACTTGATGTATGCTAACTGTTAGCTTGTTAACATTAACATGCTACATTTTTTGCAAATTTTGCAGGTATACACCTCAGAGTCTAATAGTTTGGTATATGACATCTGCTGACTGTTAGCATGTAACCATGTTAACATTAGCATGCTAACTTTTTTGGCAAACTTTTTGTTGGTGTGCTAACGTTATCATGTTAGCTTTTTCAGATTTTTTTTTACACCTCAGTCATAGATTTTGGTACTTGAGCGGTATTTACTGTGATCATGCTAGCGCTAGCATGTTAGCTTTTTCAGATATTTTATTACATCTCAGAGTCTAATATTTTGGTACTTGATGTATGCTAACTGTTAGCATGTTAACATTAACATATTAGCTTTTTCGCAAATTTTGCAGGTATACACCTCAGTCTAATAGTTTGGTACATGGCATCTGCTGAATGTTAGCATGTAACCATGTTAACATTAGCATGCTAACTTTTTTGATGAATTTTAGAAATACGGCAGTCATATATTTCTTGTGGTGCTTGAGGCGTGTTTACTGTTGGCATGCTAACGTTAGCATGTTAGTCATTTTATTACACCTCAGAGTCTAATATTTTGGTACTTGATGTCTGCTAACTGTTAGCATGTTAACATTAACATGCTAGCTTTTTCGCAAATGTTGCAGGTATACACCTCAGTCTAATAGTTTGGTACATGACATCTGCTGACTGTTAGCATGTAACCATGTTAACATTAGCGTGCTAACTTTTTTGGCAACATTTGTTCATGTTAGCTTTTTCAGATATTTTTTACACCTCAGCGTCATAGATTTTGGTCCTTGAGGCGTGTTTACTGTTGGCATGTTAACTTTTTTGTAACTTTTTTGGCCAATTTTTTAGAGATACACCTCGTGTTGGCATGCTCACAGTATGTTAGCTTTTTCAGATATTTTTTTACACTTCAGAGTTTTGGTACTTGACGCATGCTAACTGTTTTATATTTTGTTACCTGACGCTATCTGGCTAGCATTCACACGCAATTTCTTATGAAATTTAAATTTTGTCATTTATTATTTAAAAATGTAGATTGATAAGCACACTGAAAACACGAGACTTGCAACAGGAAGCATCCGGTCCTATCCGGTCACCAAACCTTTGCTTCTGGTCAAGAAGAGTTCGGTCAACCAATCCCAAGAACAGTGCAGAAGAGAGCCTCTTACAAAGTCAAGGGAGAGGGGGGGAATGCGTCCGCCTCTGCTGAGAGCCAGCAAGAAAATGAGCTTCATGCTCAGTAGTACTCCCCCTGTTGGTTGGTGCCAGTTAAGTATGGTTGTCTTCCAGGCCTTGGTGGTCTACGAGTGTCTGTCCGAGTGGGGCCAGATCCTGTGCTCCATCTGCCCCAACCCCAGGCTGCTGATCACGGGCGGGACCAGCACGGCCGTCTGCGTGTGGGAGGTGGGGACGTCCAAAGAGCGAGCCAAGTCTCTGGCCCTCAAACAGGTAAAGGGTGCACTCGGACAAGCGTTTTTTGTTTTTTTTGCGGAAGGACCGCAACAGAGCCCCGCCCTCTGCTCGCAGGCGCTGCTCGGTCACACGGAGGCGGTCACGTGTCTGACGGCGTCGTCGGCGTACCACATCGTGGTGAGCGGCTCGCGGGACAGGACGTGCATCGTCTGGGACCTGAACACGCTGTCCTTCGTCACGCAGCTGAGGGGCCACCGGGCCCCCGTGTCCGCCCTCTGCATCAACGAGCTGACGGTAAATACTCACCCACACCCGCTGTTCTGGTGGCGTGACCCGGTGTTGTGTCCCGCAGGGCGACATCGTATCCTGCGCCGGCACCTACATCCACGTGTGGAGCATCAACGGCAACCCCATCGCCAGCGCCAACACCTTCACCGGCCGCAGCCAGCACATCGCCTGCTGCTGCGTGTCCGAGATGAATGAGTGGGACACGCAGAACGTCATCGTCACTGGACACTCGGATGGCGTCGTCAGGGTAACCGCATCCCCACGCCTCCGCCACGCTAACCCCTACATTCATGCCTGCCCTTCTTCCTCCCTGCAGTTCTGGAGGATGGAGTTCCTCCAGGTCCCCGAGACCCCCGCCCCGGAACCCGTGGAAGTGGACGTGGCGGAATGCTGCGGCGAAGACAAACTTGGTGAGATGACACAAAACACAAGTCTGGAGAAAGGAAGTCTCACTCGCTGCTCGCTCGTCCACCAGAGGGAGGCCACGCCCACAACGGCGCCGACGAGGACAGCAGCGAGTCTGACGGAGAAGAAAGTCTTCTGGGTCAGGAACACAAAACTGCACACAATTCTTCTGGTGCAGGAACCGCTCAGCCTGCCGGTGCCCTGCAGGCACACAAAGGTACTTTCAAAGTACTGGCTTTCAAAGTACTTTTAACTACTGCTTACTACCCAAAGGTACTAGCTTTAAAGTACTTTTAACTACTGTTTACCACCTTTCAAAGTACTTTAAACTACTGATTACCACCTTTCAAAGTACTTTTAACTACTGCTTACCAGAGGTGTGGACTCGAGTCACATGACTTGGACTCGAGTCAGACTCGAGTCATGAATTTGATGACTTTAGACTCGACTTGACAAAATGTAAAAAGACTTGCAACTCGACTTAGACTTTAACATCAATGACTTGTGACTTCACTTGGACTTGAGCCTTTTGAATTGACATGACTTGACATGACTTGCTACTTTCCCCAAAACCCAAAGATGAAAAAGTTATTCGGGAGCGCTCCGTATTTTTCATTGTGTACTTGTCTATCAGCGTTGCGTGTGTCAGCTGGTGTGGTCTCAGTACAACAGCCAATCAAATTAGATCTACTTTGTTTTCATCACACAGCATTCATCCAATCAAATTGCAGGACAACCAACGAAGAAGACATGTCCAAACCACACGCCAGTGAACAAAAAATTATACCTAAAATAATTTTGTTTGGGTATAAAAATTACGAGGTGGTCAACACAAAACGGTTTGCAGTATGCAACACATGCGGTTCGAAAATTACTGATGGAGAGGCAACAACTTCCAACTTCGTCCGGCATTTGAAGTTGCACAAAGAACGGTAAGTTTTGAATGTAAGATAACGTTTATTGGCTAAGTAACGTGACTTTTATTTGCTGTGTAGTTAAATCAGTGAGGCTGTAAACTCACTGCTAACGTTATAACGTTATTGCAAACACGGGAATCTGTTGCAGTTCACTACCTTATTCATACTTTTTGTTCAGTGATTTTTTTTAAGCAGGGTTACGTTAGTCAATATATCACACATAACGTTAGACGGCGGTCAGCAGCACCGCGTATTTTAGCCACCTAAAAAAAGACAAAAATAGTAAAATAAAGGTCAGTTAAAATGTATACTATATTATGAATATGTGTACCGTTTTAGCTAGCTTTCTGACATACTGTTGGTTGTTTACCTCAGTGGTCCCCAACCACCGGGCCGCGGCCCGGTACTGGTCCGTGGATCGATTGGTATCGGGCCGCACAAGAATTACTTTTTTTCTTTTTTCTTTTTTTAATTAAATCAACATAAAAAACACAAGATACACTTACAAGTAGTGCACCAACCCAAAACAACTCTCTCCCCCCTTTTGTTCTGGGCATTGAACATGAAGACTCTTCCTTCACTGTTCCGAGTGGCCATGAGAGTCTTGGCAGTGCCTGCCTCCAGTGCTCCAGTGGAGCCAGTTTTCAGCCATGGTGGCATCATACTACGTCCCCATCGTGCACAAATGACTGACAGACTCTTGGCTAATTTGGTCTTTTGCAAATGCAATGCAGCATAGGGCCCTGACATATAAAAAGTACAACTTTTTTGTTATGTTCACGTCTATGTCATGTTTTTTCAATGTTAACACTTTTGTACAAGTATGTACATTTGCACTTTATTTTTCAATGTGTTTGTTCTGTAAAGGAATGAGTTAATGTTTAAAATGACTGGTTAATAGTGCTATTATAAAGTGCAATGTCAGCACAATTTTCTTTCCTGCAATTTAAAATGCACTTGTTTTAATAAATAAATACAGCGTTTGAAAAGCATACACAATCTGTGTTAATTAGTCTGTGGTTAAAAGGACTTGAAAGGACTCGAAATTCAAAATGCAGGACTTAGGACTTGACTTGAGACTTTCCAGTCTTGACTTTGGACTTGACTCGGGGCTTGCCTGTCTTGACTCGGGACTTGACTCGGACTTGAGGGCAAAGACTTGAGACTTACTTGTGACTTGCAAAACAATGACTTGGTCCCACCTCTGCTGCTTACTACCCAAAGGTACTAGCTTGAAAGTACTTATAACTACTGCTTACCACCTTTCAAAGTACTTTTAACTACTGCTTAGCACCTTTCAAAGTACTTTTAACTACTGCTTACCACCTTTTAAAGTACTTTTAACTACTGCTTACCACCTTTCAAAGTACCTTTAACTACTGCGTACTACCCAAAGGTACTAGCTTTAAAGTACTTTTAACTACTGCTTACCACCTTTCAAAGTACTTTTAACTACTGCTTACTACCCAAAGGTACTAGCTTTAAAGTACTTTTAACTACTGCTTACCACCTTTCAAAGTACTTTTAACTACTGCTTACTACCCAAAGGTACTAGCTTTAAAGTACTTTTAACTACTGCTTACCACCTTTCAAAGTACTTTTAACTACTGCTTACTCCCCAAAGGTACTAGCTTTAAAGTACTTTTAACTACTGTTTACCATCTTTCAAAGTACTTTTAACTAGAGATGTCCAATAATATCGGCCGGCCGATATTATCGGACGATAAATGCGTTAAAATGTAATATCGGAAATTATCGGTATCGTGTTTTTTTTTATGGGTATCGTTTTTTTTTTTTTTTTTTTTTATCAAATCAACATAAAAAACACAAGATACACTTACAATTAGTGCACCAACCCAAATAACCTCCCTCCCCCATTCACACTCATTCACACAAAAGGGTTGTTTCTTTCTGTTATTAATATTTTGGTTCCTACATTATACATCAATATATATCAATACAGTCTGCAAGGGATACAGTTCGTAAACACACATGATTGTGCGTGCTGCTGGTCCACTAATAGTACTAACCTTTAACAGTTAATTTTACTAATTTTCATTAATTACTAGTTTCTATGTAACTGTTTTTATATTGTTTTACTTTCTTTTTCATTCGAGAAAATGTTTTTAATTTATTTATCTTATTTTATTTTATTAATTTTTTTAAAAAGTACCTTATCTTCACCATACCTGGTTGTCCAAATTAGGCATAATAATGTGTTAATTCCACGACTGTATATATCGGTTGATATTGGTATCGGTTGATATCGGTATCGGTAATTAAAGAGTTGGACAATATCGGATATCGGCAAAAAGCCATTATCGGACATCCCTACTTTTAACTACTGCTTACCACCTTTCAAAGTACTTTTAACTACTGCTTACCACCTTTCAAAGTACTTTTAACTACTGCGTACTACCCAAAGATACTAGCTTTAAAGTACTTTTAACTACTGCTTACCACCTTTCAAAGTACTTTTTACTACTTCACACTACCTTTTAAAAGTACTTTTTACTACTTCACACTACCTTTTAAAAGTACTTTTTACTACTTCACACTATCTTTTAAAAGTACTTTTCATTATTGCTTACAACTTTCAAAAGTACTTTTAACTACTTCTTACTACCTTTTAAAAGTACTTTTTTTACTGCTTACTACCCAAAGGTACTGCCTATTATTACTACAATGATTACAATACATTACATAGTATTACAGGAATGATTACAATACATAACTTAGTACTACTACAATCACTATATAACATAGTACTACTACAATGACCGCAGTACACAACATAGTAGTATTACTACAATGATTGCAGTACACAACATAGTACACAACAATGACTACAGTAGTTATAAACGAATGAATGTTGTGTCCATGCTAGCAGTTGTTGGCTAGCTAGTCAGTTAGCTAGCTAGTCAGTTAGTTAGCGTGTCGCTACAAAGCACGTTTACGTTTCAGGAGCGCGAGCGGGAGCATCGTGGTCGGTGGACAGCGGCTCAGACGATTCCCGCCGCTGGTCAGACAGCCTCAGCATCGATGAGAAGGACGGCTTCGTTTTTGTCAACTACTCCGAAGGACAACACGGCAAAGGACTGCCGCCGCACCTCCACGCCGCCCATCACGGCCCCAACGCCGTCACTCAGCTCCTGCACCCCCCCGCTGTGGAGACGCGCACGTACAACCAGCTGAGGGCGGGTATGTGTCCCACGCTTCTTAGCCAACCAACGTGTCCTCGCTAACAAGTGGCGTCACTAACCGTTCGCATGTCCTCACTAGGCGTTAGTGTGTCCTGGCTAACCGTTAGCGTGTCCTCGCTGACCATTAGCGTGTCTTGGCTAACCATTGGCATGTCCTCGCTAACCGTTAGCGTGTCCTCGCCAATCATTAGCGTGTCCTGGCTAACCGTTAGTGTGTCCTCGCCGAGCGTTAGCGTGTCTTGGCTAACCATTGGCGTGTCCTGGCTAACTATTAGTGTGTCTTCATGAACCGTTAGCGTGTCCTGGCTAACTGTCAGCGTGTCCTCGCTAACCGTTGGCATGTCCTCGCTAAGCGTTAGCTTGTCCTGGCTAACTGTTAGCTTGTCCTGGCTAACTGTTAGCGTGTCCTGGCTAACCGTTGGCATGTCCTCGCTAAGCGTAAGCTTGTCCTGGCTAACTGTTAGCTTGTCCTTGCTAACTGTTAGCATGTCCTGGCTAACTGTACACGTGTCCTCGCTAACCGTTGGCGTGTCCTCGCTAAGCGTTAGCTTGTCCTGGCTAACTGTTCACGTGAACCTCGCTAACTGTTGACGTGTCGTCGCTAAGGGTTAGCTTGTCCTGGCTAACTGTTCACGTGTCCTCGCTAAGCGTTTGCTTGTTCTGGCTAACTGTTAGCGTGTCCTGGCTAACTGTTCATGTGTCCTCGCTAAGCGTTAGCTTGTCCTGGCTAACTGTTAGCTTGTCCTGGCTAACTGTACACGTGTCCTCGCTAACCGTTGGTGTGTCCTCGCTAAGCGTTAGCTTGTCCTGGCTAACTATTAGCGTGTCCTCGTTAAGCGTTGGCCTGTCCTGGCTAAATGTTGACGTGTCCTCGCAGGATACAGGTGGGAGCGCCAGCTAGTTTTCAGGAGCAAGCTGACCATGCACACGGCCTTCGATCGCAAGGACAACGCTCAGCCCGCCGAGGTCACGTCGCTCGCCATCTCCAAGTAAGACCGGCAACCTTCTCGTCTCCCCTTCCTCTCGCTCTCCTGCCACTCATGGTCTTCTCGCAGGGACCACAGTAAGATCCTGGTGGGGGACGGACGCGGCCGAGTCTTCAGCTGGTCCGTCAGCGAGCAGCCGGGTCGCTCGGCCGCCGACCACTGGGTGAAGGACGAGGTGGTGGACGCCTGCTCGGCATGCGGCGTGCGATTCTCCCTCACCGAGAGACGCCATCACTGCAGGAACTGTGGACAGCTCTTTTGTCACAAGTAGGTCTTTGGTCTCGGTACATTCAAGACTTGGGGTTCTTCGGTGTTTTCTACCATCTTTAGTCCACACGCATGTCCAGAAATTCAGAAGGGAGAAGCAGTGCACTGTCAACACCGTGTATGGTGAGGATGGTGTTCTGCTGACCTCGACTTGGGATGTTGTGGATCGGTGGAGGGAATACTTCAAAGACCTCCTCAACCCCACCAACACGTCTTCCTATGAGGAAGCAGTGCCTGGGGAATCTGTCGTGGACTCTCCTATTTCTGAGGCTGAGCTTGCCCAGGTAGTTAAAAAGCTTCTCGGTGGCAGGGCATCGGGGGTGGCAGAGACCCGCCCGGAGTTCCTTAAGGCTCTGGATGCTGTGGGGCTGTCTTGGTTGACAAGACTCTGCAGCATTGCATGGACATCAGGGGTGGTGCCTCTGGATTGGGGGTGGTGGTTCCTCTCTTTAAGAAGGGGAACCGGAGGGTGTGTTCCAACTATCGTGGGATCACACTCCAGAGCCTTCCCGGTAAGGTCTATTCAGGTGTACTGGAGAGGAGGCTACGCCGGATAGTTGAACCTCGGATTCAGGAGGAACAGTGTGGTTTTCGTCCTGGTCGTGGAACTGTGGACCAGCTCTATACTCCCGGCAGGGTCCTTGAGGGTGCATGGGAGTTTGCCCAACCAGTCTACATGTGCTTTGTGGACTTGGAGAAGGCATTCGACCGTGTCCCTCGGGAAGTCCTGTGGGGAGTGCACAGAGAGTATGGGGTGTCGGACTGTCTGATTGTGGCGGTCCGCTCTCTGTATGATCAGTATCAGAGCTTGGTCCGCATTGCCGGCAGTAAGTGGGACACGTTTCCAGTGAGGGTTGGTCTTTGGGTTATAAAGTTAAAGTTAGTTAAAGTTCCAATGATTGTCACACACACACTCGGTGTGGTGAAATTTGTCCTCCGCTTTTGACCCATCCCCTTGTTCGCCCCCTGGGAGGTGAGGGAAGCAGTGAGCAGCAGCGATATCACATATATAAACACTCTGCAGGACCACTTGTATCGCACATGATATCACACACAATTAAACACTCTGCAGGACTGCTTGTATCGCACATGATATCACACAAGTAAACATGCTCCAGGACTGCTTGTATCGCACATGATATCACACACAAGTAAACACTGTGCAGGACCGCTCGTATTGCATATGATATCACACACAAGTAAACACTCTGCAGGACTGCTTGTATCGCACATGATATCACACACAAGTAAATATGCTTCAGGACTGCTCGTATCGCACATGATATTTTGATTTGATTTTTTATTTTATTTTGATATATTTTATTTTAAATATGCAAAACATAAGAGCAATCCTGATCCAATACAGTGCTACAGCCTTAACAGCCATTATAACAAAATGAAAACAATGGAGAATAAAAACGAAAAAATAAACAAAATGAGCAATGGACTTTTTTTTTTATTATTTTAATTTTATTTTTTTACATATTTGAAAAGGAGTGAGATGAAGTTTACACCTATTTAATCCAACCCCTTTTCTTTAAATCATAGATTACTCTTAGCTAGAACTACCTGTTCACTCTATGTACAATCTTCATGGACTTGTATCTACATAAATGATACATACATATACACACTACCACTAGTGATCATGCCACACTACCACTAGTGATCATGCCACACTACCACTAGTGATCATGCCACACTACCACAAGTGATCATGCCACACTACCACTAGTGATCATGCCACAGCACCACTGCCTCAATGGGCAGACCCACACTCTTCTGTGACACACTCAACCCCTCCTTCATCTCTCTATCTCTGGACTGCCATGCGCCTATACTTCTTTTTAAACTGCTTTCACTCCACATTCAAACCTTTCCATAGGTTCACTCCACAAATTGAAATACAAAAACTTTTAATGGTCGTTCTATAACTAAGCATTTAAATTGTAACCCCCCTCTCGTGTGCTGAACCATTTTTGAATGCTTCCTGGGAGTTTATTGATTTTTGGCTTCATACATTATTTGTGCAGCTTGATACCAAATGGTATCATTAAATGTGAATATTTTGGACTGTAAGAATAGAGAATGAGTATGGTCCTGATATCCAACCTTGTTGATGATGCGTACAGCTCTTTTCTGAAGTATATATATTGAGTTTAATCAGCTTTTTTAATTATTCCCCCAGACTTCCACACAGTAGGTTAAATATGGTAAGACTAATGAACAGTAGAGAATGTGGAGTAAGTTGTGATCCAGAACCTGCTTTGCTTTATTTATTACTGAGATGCTTCTTGACAGCTTAGTTTATACTTGTTTTATATGTGGTTTCCAGTTTATTTGATAGTCAATCGTAACTCCAAGGATTTTTATTTCAAAAACCCTTTCAATATCCACCACATCTATTTGTATCTGCACCCGTGTTTCACTTGTCCTATTTCCCAACAGCATTAACTTAGTCTTAGTCAGGTTTATCGACAATTTATTATAGTCAAACCAAGTTTTTAGTTTACTCATTTTTTCCATAATGACTTCCTGCAATTGATTTGAGTCAACAAATATCAGTGTCATCAGCAAATAACACTAATTTCATTAAGCTAGACACTTTACATATATCATTGATATACAGCATGGGTGTCAAACTCTGGCCCGTGGGCCAAATTTGGCCCGCCATGTAATTTCACTTGGCCCTTGAGGCAATATCAAAATAACACTAGAGCTGGCCCGCCGATTATATACAGCGGCGTTGCCGCGGTAACACCGCATTCACCGCTAATTCTAATACTTGCCAACCCTCCCGGGAGACTCCCAAATTTCAGTGACCCTTCCGGAAATCGTCACGTCCGCTTTTTATCCAGTCCGAGTGCTGGCCAAGTCACATAATATGTGCAGCTTCCGGGACGCTACAAGGTGTGTGTGGGGGGGCGGGGTTTGGTGGTAGCGGTGGGTGTATTTTGTAGCGTCCCAGAAGAGTTAGTGCTGCAAGGGGTTCTGGGTATTTGTTCTGTTGTGTTACGGTGCGGATGTTCTCCCGAAATGTGGTTGTCATTCTTGTTTGGTGTGGATTCACAGTGTGGCGTATGTTTCTAACAGTGTTAAAGTTGTTTATACGGCCACCCTCAGTGTAACCTGTATCGCTGTTGATCAAGTATGCATTGCATTCACGCGTGTGTGCGTACAGAAGCCGCACATATCTTGTGACTGGGCCGGCATGATATGCAGGATGAACAATTTTGGCCCCAACACTGACCCCTGGGGGACACCACAAGCAATATTGTTGTGTTGTTTATTGATTGTGTGTGTGTGTGTGTGTGTGTGTGTGTGTGTGTGTGTGTGTGTGTGTGTGTGTGTGTGTGTGTGTGTGTGTGTGTGTGTGTGTGTGTGTGTGTGTGTGTGTCAGGTGTAGTCGCTTCCAGTCAGAGATCAAGAGGCTGAAGATCTCGTCCCCTGTGAGAGTTTGTCAGAACTGTTACTACAACCTGCAACACGAGCGCAGCACCAACCATGACAACAACTGACCCCGCCTACGTCACCGGGTCATGTGACCTATCCTAGACACACTTCAACTAGCCCCGCCTCCATCATCGGGTCATGTGACCTCCCCAGACAAACTTCAACTGGCCCCGCCTCATCATCGAGTCATGTGACCTCCCAGACAAACTTCAACTGGCCCCGCCCCCATCACAGTCATGTGACCTCCCCAGACAAACTTCAACTGGCCCCCGCCCCCATCACCGGGTCATGTGACCTCCCCAGACAAACTTCATCTAGCCCCGCCCCCATCACGGTCATGTGACCTCCCAGACAAACTTCAACTGGCCCCGCCCCCATCACAGTCATGTGACCTCCCCAGACAAACTTCAACTGGCCCCGCCCCCATCACCGGGTCATGTGACCTCCCCAGACAAACTTCAACTAGCCCCGCCCCCATCACGGTCATGTGACCTCCCAGACAAACTTCAACTAGCCCCGCCCCCATCACGGTCATGTGACCTCCCAGACAAACTTGTCCATATGTACAAATCCCAGCAAGACTTTTTCAGCGTGGGAAAAGAAGTACTCGCCATCACCACCAGAGGGCGCCACTCTGCACATATTCATGGACTTGATGTAACATGTGCTTCTTTTTCTTTCCTTTTGCCAAGTCAGCAAAATGATTGAGTTCTTAAAGACTTGAGTTGCTGCTTTTATAGAAAACACAAAAGTCATATCTTTATGTTTAACACATTTACTGTACAGACTTTTATTTTTTCTCTTCTTTCCCTTCAACACAAAGATGAAAATGTTTCCCAACACGTCAAAAACACTCCTTTGTCTCTCTTGTTGTTCACACAACTCAATCACAACAACACTTGTTGCAACGCTTTGTGCCAAAAATGAAACTAAAAGCTAAAACACAATAAGACTTCATTGAAGTTCAAAGAGGAAGAGAAGTGTCACTTAGTGATGTCACCACTAGAGGGAAACAAATCTCCTCTTGTTGACCCCAGCAGGAAAACAACATGGTTGTCATCTTCTCTTCTACTCAGTTTGATGAACTTTATGTGCTGAAACGTGACAAACAATATCACTTGTTGTTGTTTTAGCTCGTGTTCCCTGGAGGAGGTCGCCATGTTGCTGCTAAACATTCTCACAGCTTGTTGAAAAAACAGTTTGTTTAAAATCAACATACTAACCGCTTGTTTACAAACATACTAAGTTGTTTATAAACAACAAACTCAGGTCGTTTACAAACATACTAAGAAGTTGTGTACAAACAACATACTAAGAGATTGTTTACAAACTAAGGTTGTTTACAAACGTTCTAAGAGATTGTTTACAAACAACTTAAAGGTTGTTTACCATCAACAAACTAAGATGTTTACAAACGAAGTATGTTTACAACCAACATTCTAAGTGGATGTTTACAAACAAAAAACTTAGAGGTTGTTTACAAACAACAAACTAAAAGTTTTTTTGACAAACAACAAACTTTAAAGTTGTTTACAAACAACAAACTAAAAGGTTTACAAACCAAGATGTTGTTTACAAACAACAAACTAAAAGGTTGTTTACAAACATCAAACTAAAAGGTTGTTTACAAACTACGAGGTTATTTACAAACTAAGAGGTTGTTTACAAACAACAAACTAAGAGGTTGTCTACAAACAACAAACTAAGAGATTGTCTACAAACAACAAACTAAGAGGTTGTTTACAAACAACAAACTAAGATGTTTACCATCAACAAAGTAAAAGATTGTTTACAAACAAACTAAAAGGTTGCTTACAGCAAACTAAGAGGTTGTTTACAAACAAACTAAAATGTTGACAACCAACTTAAAGGTTGTTTACAAACAACAAACTAAAAGGTCATTGTCAAACTAAGAGGTTGTTTATAAACAAAAAACTAAAAGGTTAATAACAATCAACAAACAAATGTGTTGTTTACAAACAACAAACTAAAATGTTGTTTACAAACAACAAACTAAGAGGTTGTTTACAATCAACAAACTGAGAGGTTGTTTACAAACGAACTAAGAGGTTGTTTACAACAAACTAAGAGGTTGTTTACAAACAAACTAAAATGTTGACAAACAACCCACTTAAAAGTTGTTTACAAACAACAAACTAAAAGGTAATTGTCAAACTAAGAGGTTGTTTATAAACAAAAAACTAAAAGGTTGTTTACAATCAACAAACAATTGGGTTGTTTACAAACAACAAACTAAAATGTTGTTTACAAACAAACTAAGAGGTTGATTACAATCAACAAACTAAGAGGTTGTTTACACTCAACAAACTAAGGTTGTTTACAAACAAACTAAAATGTTGACAAACAACTTAAAGGTTGTTTACAAACAACAAACTAAATGGTCATTGTCAAACTAAGAGGTTGTTTGTAAACAAAAAACTAAAAGGTTAATAACAATCAACAAACAAATGTGTTGTTTACAAACAACAAACTAAAATGTTGTTTACAAACAACAAACTAAGAGGTTGTTTACAATCAACAAACTGAGAGGTTGTTTACAAACGAACTAAGAGGTTGTTTACAACAAACTAAGAGGTTGTTTACAAACAAACTAAAATGTTGACAAACAACCCACTTAAAAGTTGTTTACAAACAACAAACTAAAAGGTAATCGTCAAACTAAGAGGTTGTTTATAAACAAAAAACTAAAAGGTTGTTTACAATCAACAAACAATTGGGTTGTTTACAAACAACAAACTAAAATGTTGTTTACAAACAAACTAAGAGGTTGATTACAATCAACAAACTAAGAGGTTGTTTACACTCAACAAACTAAGGTTGTTTACAAACAAACTAAAATGTTGACAAACAAACAACTTAAAGGTTGTTTACAAACAACAAACTAAATGGTCATTGTCAAACTAAGAGGTTGTTTGTAAACAAAAAAATAAAAGGTTGTTTACAATCAACAAACAAATGGGTTGTTTACAAACAACAAACTAAGAGGTTGTTTACAAACAACAAACTAAGAGGTTGTTTACGAACAACAAACTAAAATGATGTTTGCAAACAACAAACTAAGAAGTTGTTTACAAACAACAAACTAAAAGGTTGTTTACAAACAAGTGTTTAGTGTCATGAGACAATGTTTGGGGGAGAGATGTCGTGAGTCACACCTGCATAAACACTGGGAGTGGAAACAAGCATCAAAGCTGCCCACAGTTTGGACACTGTGGTGTTCCTTCATTTGAATATGCAAATTAGCTACTGGTTGTGTGTTTGGGGGGGGGGGGGGGGCGACCTCACAGGGACACGCCCACTCAGCGCCTAAAATTAAAGGTGTTAAAAAACAATTGACCTTTGGCCCACTTGATGGCAGCAAATGATTTGAATCACAACTCAGACATTCTTCATTTCAACCTCCAAGTTTTCTAAAGCCTCAGACGAGGCGGCCATCTTTCCTCCGACTGCCAACCAGCGTCCAATCAGGTGTTTCCGCCGCGGGAGGCGGAGTCAGCCTCTGTCAATCAGATGTCCCTCGAACTATTATGTTTATATTTAATGCAGACAGGAAGTGTACAAAGTATTTATGTTTTTGTTGGATCCTCCTGCATGTCGCTGACTTCCTGTCGCACAACTTTGTGTTCTTTGTGCAAAGAAGGCGGGGCGAGCGAGGAACAAACAAGCCAGAGAGAGAGAGAGATATGAGTGATAAAGTGTGGTGTTCAGTGTGTGACTGTGGAGTGTTTGTGTTGACATTCAAACAAGATGTTCAACGATGCTAAACTACTTTCAATAAAATGTTGTCCACCGCTAAGTGTCTCCTTTTTTATAAAGCATGCAGAGTCATTTATGTAATAATAATGTAATAATTACCAGAGGTGTGGACTCGAGTCACATGACTTGGACTCGAGTCAGACTCGAGTCATGAATTTGATGACTTTAGACCCGACTTGACAAATGTAAAGAGACTTGCAACTCGACTTACACTTTAACATCAATGACTTGTGACTTCACTTGGACTTGAGCCTTTTGACTTGACATGACTTGCTACTTTCCCCAAAATCCAAAGCTTAAAAAGTTATTTGGGAGCGCTCCGTATTTTTCATTTTCTATGTCTGTGTCGATCAGCGTGTTGTTCCTGTCAGTTGGTGTGCTGTCAGTACAACAGCCAATCAAATTAGATCTACGTTGTTTTCATCACACATTCATCCAATCAAATTGCAGAAGAACCAATGAACAAGAGTTGTCAAACAACGTGCCAGTGAGAAACAATTATATTAAAGTTGGTTTTGTTCGGGTATAAAAACTACGACTTGGTCAATAAAAAACGAATTGCCGAATGCAAATCACGCAGTTCGAATATTACAGACGGAGACGCAACAACTTCCAACTTCGTTCGACATTTGAAGTTGCACAAAGAAGGGTAAGTTTTGAATGTAAGATAACGTTTATTGTGTAAGTAACGTGAATTTTATTTGCTGTGTCGTTAAATCAGTGAGGCTGTAAACTCACTGCTAACGTTATAACCATAGACATCTTATAAGTAGACTGCCTACTGGCGCAGACGAGACGCGGGGCCGCCATCTTGGAGTGGTGATCCGCTCCACTCAGTGCAATTCATTTGGCAGGAACAATGAACTGTCAGCGCATTTAATTAATCTTACCTCACTAAATACCACTGATTTTCACGCGCTTTTTTTGTCATACGTGTAGCTATGATAAAGGACACATGTTTTGGCGTGTTTTATTATTCATAGTTTGCTTAACAGTACCGGTAATAGAATATTCTTATACGCTATAAGTGACCAGACGTCCGAGATCAAAACTGGGAATATAATCCCAGAGAAGGGGGAAAAAAACGGTCAGCTATTTTTAAGTTCAAAAAACAGTATGATTAGGTTATATATACATGCGTGTATTCTACATAAACAATGTATGAATACTTTAGATATCTATATATCTTATAGACTGTATCTCTGTTGCTGCAGCAGTAGAGTTTATTCTGTCTTGACACTTTGTATTGATATTTTGTATCACATTCTTCCCTTAAATGATAATGTTTACAGTGATTGTTATATATGTATTTTTTATGTATGTCGCTTTGGATAAAAGCGTCTGCCAAATACTTCAACATATATAAACACCTGAAAGTCTTCATATCAGCTAAAACCACCAATCTGTTTCACTGGATTCAGAATAAAACCAAATTCTGTCTTACCCAACAATGTTAGTATTTGAATATTGTTACTTGAAGACTTATTTATGGTTACAATTATACTGTTAAGAAAGTATTGTCTTATATTTTGCCTAAAATGAGAGTGCATCATAATCAGTGGCGGCTGGTGAATTTTCTTTTAGGTGGGGCTGAAAGTTTGTAAAGCAAACCCCTGTAGGGGCGTCATCCTCCCCCAGAAGATTAATTTATGATTTTCACATACAAATATTGAAGATCTTTGCTCCTTCTCAACTCTGTGGTAATATCCTTTTCATAAAATACAACCAATAGTATGTTAATGTTAAATCTTACTTGTGAAAAGTAATCTCCCGATTCCTATTTTCAACAGTCCGCTCATTTGAGCAGGAAAACGCCGAGCACCGGCATCTTTGTTTTCTACCAGTCAACTGTCAGTTTAGGCTGCTCGCCGGTTCCTCATCACCACTTCAAGATGGCGGCCAAATTGCTCGTGTCACAGCAGCTGCGTCTACTTATAAGATGTCTATGGTTATAACGTCATTGCAAACACGGCAATCTGTTGCGTCCACTGCAGTTCGCTACCTTACTCATACTTTTTGTCAAGTGATTTTTTTCAAGCAGGGTTGCATGAGGTACCTACACATAACGTTACGTTAGTCAATGTATCACACACAGTAACGTAACGTTAGACGGCGGTCAGCAGCACCGCGTATTTTAGCCACCTACAAAAAGACAAACAGTCAAATAAAGGTCTGTTAAAATGTATACTATATTAACAATTTGTGTACATATTGCATAGGGCCTTGACATCTAAAAAGTACAACTCTGTTCATTGTTATGTTCATGTATTTGTTGTGTTTTTCATGTGTACGCACACATCAACACACATACAGTATGAGATGAGATCAATGAGATGAGGTAAGAACAGGATAGAAACTGCTGTGGAACTAGTTACAATGCAATATGCCATGTAAAAAAAATGTTAACACTTTTGGGCAAATAAGTACAGTTGCACTTGTTTTTGCAATTATGTTTATTCTGTAAAGGAATGAGTTAAATGTTTAAAATGACTGGTTTATAGTGCTATTATGAAGTGCAATGTCAGCACTATTTTTTCCCCTGCAATTTCAAATGCACTTGTTTTAATAAATAAATACAGCGTTTTAAAAACATACACAATCTGTGTAAATATATTAGTCTGAGGGTAAAAGGACTTGAAATGACTCGAAACTCAAAATGCAGGACTTGGGACTTGACTTGAGACTTTCCAGTCTTGACTTTGGACTTGACTCGGGACTTGCCTGTCTTGACTCGGGACTTGAGGGCAAAGACTTGAGACTTACTTGTGACTTGCAAAGCAATGACTTGGTCCCACCTCTGATAATTACTAGGGAAAGTAAATAATGTAATAATTACTGGGGAAATTAATGTAATAATAATGTAACAAATACTACAGAAAGTAATTAATGTAGTAATTATGTAATAATTACTAGGGAAATTAATTAATGTCATAATAATGTAATAATTACTAGGCAAATTAATTAATGTAATAATAATGTAATAATTATTAGGGAAAGTAACTCCTGTAATAATAATGTATTAATTACTAGGGAATGTAATTAATGTAATAATAATGTAATAATTACTAGGGAATGTAATTAATGTAAAAAATTATGTAATAATTACTAGGGAAAGTAATAAATTCAATAATAATGTAATAATTGCTAGGGAGAGTAATCAATGTAAAAATAATGTAATAATTACTAGGGAATGTCATTAATGTAATAATTACTAGGGAAAGTCATTATTATAATAATTACTAGGGAAAGTAAATGTAATAATTACTAGTGAAAGTAAATGTGATAATTACTAAGGAAAATAATTAATGTAATAATAATGTAACAACTACTAGGGAAAGTAATGACTGTAATAATAATGTAATAATTACTCAGGAATGTAATTCATGTAAAAATAATGTAATATTTACTAGGGAATGTAATTAATGTAAAAAAAAAAGTAATAATTACAAGGGAAATTAATAAATTGAATAATAATGTAATAATTGCTAGGGAGAGTAATTAATGTAGTAATAATGTAATAATTACTAGGGAAAGTAATTAATGTAATAATAATGTAATAATTACTAGGGAACTATTAATTACTATTAATGTAATAATGCTAACTCACTTGGGCAGTTGGCGATCACTCCAGCAGCACTGAGAGCAAACTTGGCCCAATGACCTCCAGGTAATGTTTACATTTTACATGTCAACACAGAAATGTACTCAAGACACTCCAACATAAGTAAAGTAAGGCTACAAAAATGTGCTAGCTTGATGCTAATATGCATTGGCTTTGCTATTGACATGCTACTGATTAGCATTAGCAATTTTAACTTTTTGAATTTCCACACTTCCAAATGTATTAATGAAAACGGCACCTAAGACACATCTTTGTATAGCCGTTGAAGGATCCGAGCCCCCTGAGGAAGTAGAGGCGGCTCTGTCCCTTCTTGTAGAGTGCCTCTGCGTGTTTTGACCCATTCAGCTTGTTGTCCATGTGTACTCCCAGGTATTTATAATCCTCAACCATGTCCACATCGACCCCCCTGATGGAAAGAGGGGTCGCCGCAGTACTCCTCCTCCTTCTCAGGTCCACAACCAGCTCCTTGGTCTTCGTCACATTGAGCTGGAGGTGGTTCTTTCCACACCATGTGACAAAGTCCTCCACCAGTGCCCTGTATTCCTCATCGTCACCATCCTCAATACACCCCACTATCGCAGAGTCATCAGAAAACTTCTGAAGGTGGCAGGACTCTGAGTGATAGTGGAAATCGGTGGTGTAGATGGTGAAGAGGAAGGGGGAGAGGACTGTGTCCTGTGGGGCCCCGGTGTTGCTGACCAGCCTGTCAGACACACAGTCCTGCGGTCGCACGTACTGTGGTCTGTCAGTCAGGTAATCAACAACCCAGGACACCAAGGGGGCCTCCACCTGCATCGTCTCTAACTTTACACCCAGTAGTCCAGGCCATATGGTATTGAAAGCACTGGAGAAGTCAAAAAAACATGACCCTCACACTGCTCGCAGGCTTGTCTAGGTGGGTGTGGGCTCGGTTCAGCAGGTAGATGACTGCGTCCTCCACTCCCAGTCGGGGCTGGTAGGCGAATTGGAGTGGGACCAGGTGGGGCTTGACTGTAGGGCGGAGTTGTTCCAGGACCAACCTCTCCATGGTCTTCATGATATGGGAGGTTAGAGCCACCGGCCTGTAGTCCTTCGACGTGCTGGGTTGCGTGCACTTGGGGATGGGGACCACGCATGAGGTTTTCCACAGTGTGGGGACTTTCTGCAGCCTAAGGCTCATGTTGAAGATGTGCTGGAGCACACCACACAGCTGTGGGGCGCAGGCTTTGAGCACCCTGGGGCTCACACCGTCAGGACCGGCGGCCTTGCCTGTTTTTAACTTATTTAGCTGTGCATTCACCTGTTCTGCAGACAGACACTCTGGGGGGGTCTCAGGTTGTTGGGGGGCTGTGAGGAGGGGAGAGGGGGATGGATTGGTTCGCTGAAGTTGTCAGGGGGCCGGCTGACATGTCTTGGGGGGGGGGCAGGAGCTTGTCGGAGCCACTGTGTCAAACCTGGTTTAGTTCATTGGCCCTCTCTTTGTCTCCGTCCACCCCCCTACCCCCTGACGGTTTGAGGCCGTTTACTAATTACCATTTACTAACATTACTAACAATATTTACTAAATTGGTACCGTTGAGTACCGGAATCGATTACCAGGCAATGACAATTGGTACGGTATCGGTTCAAATGCGAATGGTCCCCATCCATACTAATACTTGACTTTATAAATAAAGTTGATTTGATTTGATTTGATTTTGTTTGAACTTTCCTAAACGTGGTGTAAGCAGCTGAGGGACGTTTCATGAGAGAAGAGTGCGGGAGTGTGTGCCTTTAAAGGAGAGGGTCCTGTTGCCAAGTAAAGCGTGACGTTCGCGAGGGCGCGCCTTGGCTGTTAGAGCTCAGCATTGTCGTGGATTGTTGCCGTTAGCGCCTGTGGAATGTTTTCGTGATCGTTAAAAAAGCGATTGAACGTTGGTCAGTGACTGTAGTCTTCTTGTCCACAAATAGTAATATTATTGTTGATGATTCACACTTTATTCAGTGTGTATTATTCCCCTGTTGTAGTAGTAGTAGTAGTAGCAGTAGTAGTAGTAGTAGTAGCAGTAGTAGTAGTAGCAGTAGTAGTAGTAGTAGTAGTAGTAGTAGTAGTAGTAGTAGTAGTAGTAGTAGTAGCAGTAGTAGTAGTAGTAGTAGTAGCGTGTGTGTCTGTTTGTTGTTGTATCACAGCATTCTCGCGCGTTTGTTCGTGTTGATGGGCACATATTGCCATCCCATTTAAAGAACTATTACAACAACATTTATCTTTTATCTTTTGAAAAGGCGATATGTACATATATATATATATATATATATATATATATATATATATATATATTCTGAATTCGCTAAAAAAGCAAGCATGTTTGTAGCAGCCCTAAGCAGCTTATAAGCAACGGTGAACCGGTTGAGATGCATAATAGATTTAGCCCTTTAGCTAGTTCTACACCCCAGTCTACCCGGCACCACACCTTAGTCATAGGGGACTCCATCACCCGAAACATACAGCTTAGCAAACCAGCCACGAGCACCTGACATTGAAGATTTTCTTAGGGAGTGTAATATTCTTAGGTAATACGATCTCCGAGCGGTCCCTGAAGTATACACGAATATGATTGGCCCAAGAAATGAGGTACTTCCTGTTTAAGCGTTGCCGGACATGTGATGTGTTATTCCCACGAGTCGTGAATAAAAGTACAGTTAGCAGCACGTCGTGTGTTGGCTCAACTTATTTCCACAACACGGAACAAGACATGGTGTCAGAATAAAAGGAAAGAAGAACTTTGCAACAAGATGGACGTCGCCGGAGTTCCTTCACCTCGAATGGATTGGGATGCGAGCAACCTGCCCGAAGCATGGAGGAAATTTAAGCTCCACGTAGAGTTGATGTTTTCTGGTCGTTTTAAGAAAAAAGGAGAGGACGAAAAGTGCAGCTATCTTCTCATTTGAATTGGCGAAAGAGGACGGGACATATATAACACATGGACACTTACAGACGACGAACGAAAGGTACTGATTACGTACTATGAGCGCTATGAAGCATACGTCATGCCGAAGTCAAACATAATATTTGCTCGTTATAAATTTCACGAAAAAGTCCAAGGAGCTAACGAGCCATTTGAACAGTTTTTGACGGATTTGAGACTGCTTGTGAAGGACTGCAATTATGCAAACAAGGAGGAGATGGTGAGAGACCGTGTCGTGTTTGGGATCCACTCACCTAAAGTAAGAGAAGAGCTACTGAGTGTCGGTTCCGATTTGACGTTGGATAAAGCTATAGATATAGTCAGGTCTCATGACATGGCACAAGCACAGCTCAAAACTATAGCTAGCGGCCTGCACGAGCAGACTGTCCATGCTATCAGTCGCCATTATCCAAGGAAGACAGCTTGGAAAACGCGCCACGACAAGGCAACAGAGCACACCTACAGACCTGATGGGGACAGAGAGCTTCATAAAAGTTGTGGCTATTGCGGAAACAAGCCTCATGGAGCAAAAGACAGCTGTCCAGCCAAAGGTAAACAGTGCAAGATATGCAGTAAATGGAACCATTTCGTAAAAGTATGCTGCTCAAAGCAGAGTACAGGAGTGCACACTGTAAGTGAAATTGACTCACTCAGCAAGACAGACAATGAAGAATTATTTATTGATGCAGTTACACAAGGCAGCGGTAACAAAAGAGAAACTGAACAGGCATATGCAGATGTGTTGGTTGGACCAAGTAAAACTACTGTCACCTTCAAGCTAGACAACGGAGCTTCAGCTAATGTCATTCCCACTAATGTTTTCCAAAGGCTTGGGATACAGGACACACTACAACCAACAACACGCCCTCTCTATGGCTATGGGGGTGAGAAGTTATCCGTCAGAGGAAAATGCAACATTAAATGCCAGTACAAAAGCATCCATCTGACATTAAAGGTCCACATCGTTGACACACAAGCTGCTCCTGTGTTAGGATTAAAAGCCTGTTTGGATTTTGGACTCATTAAACTTATACTGTCCGTGCACAGCACACCTGAGACATCGGTTATGGATCAGTTTGCTGATGTGTTCACAGGAATAGGACTGTTTCCTGGAGAGTGTACAATTCACATTAAACCCGAAGCAGTACCTGTAGTTCACCCACGTAGGCGCGTCCCTCTGGCCCTTCGTGACCGCCTCAAAGAGGAATTACAAAACATGGAAAAACAAGACATCATTGTAAAAGTCACTGAACCAACCGAATGGGTTAATTCAATGGTAGCAGCAGAAAAACCACGCACAGGAAAACTAAGAGTATGTCTGGATCCAAGGGATCTAAATAAAGTCATCAAACGCCCGCACTACCCCTTACCTACCCTTGAGGACACCACATCCAAATTGGCAGGAGCCTGTTTCTTCAGTGTAATGGATGCAAGGTCAGGCTACTGGGCCATCAAGCTCTCAGATGAGTCCTCAAAGCTGACAACCTTCAACACTGTTTTCGGACGATACTGATTCCTCCTTTTGGACTGATTTCGGCTCAAGATGAGTTTCAGCGTAAAGTTGACGAGACTTATGAGGGTTTGCAGGGTGTCACAGCAATAGTCGATGATATCCTCATCTATGGCAAGACTAAAGAAGAACATGATACCAACCTCCGTGCAATGTTGCAGCGCTCCAGGGAGCGAGGAGTTAAGCTCAACCCAGATAAGAGTACAATATGTGCTACTGAAGTCAGTTACTTTGGGCACCGAATCACCAAGGATGGAATCAAGCCTGATCCAACCAAGATTGCAGCTGTGAAGGACATGGAGCCACCAAGAGACAAAGGTGAGCTGTAAACAATCCTTGGCATGATTAACTACTTGTCCAAATTTGCCCCTGGACTGTCTGATGTCAATGCACCCATGCGTCACCTATTAAAAGATTCGAGTGAATTCAGATGGGATGCACAGCAGGAGGAAGCATTCAGAAAGATTAAAGAGCTCCTCACTCAGGAACCAGGTCCAGTGTTAAGGTATTTTGACCCGAGCAAGGAACTCAGACTCCAAGTTGACGCATCAAAATATGGATTAGGGGCAGTACTATTACAAGAAGGAAAGCCCATAGGCTATGCATCTAAGTCACTAAGTGATTGTGAAGTCAATTATGCACAAACTGAGAAGGAGTTATTTGCTATTCTGTTTGGGTGCAAGCGTTTCCACCAGTACATATATGGTCGCCAAATCACCGTGGAAAGTGACCATAAGCCACTTGAATCCATTTTGCAAAAACCACTTGCAGCAGCGCCTCCAAGGTTACAAAGAATGATGCTACAGCTACAGAGGTATAACTTCACCATCACTCACAGACCAGGCAAAGACATTCCTGTCGCAGACACTCTCTCCAGAAAGTCACTGCCTGACCAGGACACCAGCCTCAGTGAAGGTATGGACATGCAGGTGCACACCGTTTATAGCAACCTACCTGTCAGTGACACCAGACTTGAAGACATCAAGGTGGAGACTGGAAAAGATGCTCAACTCATCTTGCTGAAAAAGATAATTAAGTCAGGATGGCCCGAGGAGAGGAAACGATGCCCTCAGAACATAGCGGAGTATTGGAACTACCAGGACGAGCTCTCGCAGATGAATAACATCCTGTTCAAGGGGGAAAAAATCATCATACCCAACTCACTGCGCACAGAGATGTTATCCCGTATCCATGCAGGTCACATGGGTATGGAAAAGTGTAAACAAAGAGCGCGTGACATCATCTTCTGGCCTGGGATGAACAAACCGATTGAGGAGTTAGTTGGTAAATGCCACATCTGCAATGAACATAAACCATCAAACACTAAAGAGCCAATGATAAGTCACAAGATCCCAGACAGGCCATGGCAAACAGTGGCTACTGACCTGTTCACTTGGAACAATGATGATTATTTTGTCACAGTAGACTATTACAGCAGATACTTTGAGCTAAACAGATTAAACAGCACCACAGCTGCTGCTGTTATACATAAACTAAAATCTTCTTTTGCAAGACACGGGATACCAGAGACTGTTATATCAGACAATGGTCCACAGTACAGATGTAGAGAGTTTGATGTTTTTGCCAACACATGGAGGTTCACACACATATTACCTCCAGCCCATGCTATCCTCAAAGTAATGGGTTAGCCGAGAAGTCGGTTCACATTGCAAAGTCCCTTATGGAAAAGGCCAAAGCTGATCAGAAAGACCCTTATCTGAGTCTGCTTGAATATCGCAATACCCCAGTGGACAACTTCAAATCACCAGTTCAGCTGCTCATGAGTCGTCGCACACGCTCAATCCTGCCTCACACCCATCAGCAGCTGCAACCTAAAACTAGCAGCCACAAGGATGTTCACATCATGAGAACCAACAAACAACACCAGCAGAAGAAATACTATGACAGATCAGCTAAGCAAATGTCACCTTTGCATGAAGGACAATACATCCGTTTTCAGGAGAAAGGCTACTGGAAACCAGCAGTTGTCATTCGTTCAGCTGATACCGAAAGATCATACCACATACGTGCATCAGGAGGACAAGAATGTAGGCGAAATAGACGACATCTCTTGGACACAAGAGAGACACTGACCACTCAGACTGAAGAAAACACAAAACATGACACACAACATGCACCGCACACTGACACACCACACACCTCAAAGATAACAGAAGAAACAGCCCCACAGCCTGTGCGGTATCAGACAAGGTCTGGACGTGAGGTTAAGCCCAGAGTTGTTATGGACAGAGGTGGGTAGTAACGCGCTACATTTACTCTGTTACATCTACTTGAGTAACTTTTGGGATAAATTGTACTTCTAAGAGTAGTTTTAATGCAACATACTTTTACTTTTACTTAAGTATATTTATAGAGAAGGAACGCTACTTTTACTCCGTTACTTTTATCTACATTCAGCTCGCTACTCGCTACTAATTTTTATCGATCTGTTAATGCACGCTTTGTTTGTTTTGGTCTGTCAGACAGACCTTCAAAGTGCCTGCCTTACTGGTGACGTTTCACTTCGTTCCACCAATCAGATGCAGTCACTGGTGACGTTGGACCAATCAAACAGAGCCAGGTGGTCACATGACCTGACTTAAACAAGTTGAAAAACTTATTGGGGTGTTACCATTTAGTGGTCAATTGTACGGAATATGTACTGTACTGTGCAATCTAATAATAAAAGTTCCAATCAATCAATCAAAAGTGTGAAGGAAAAAAGATACTTGTTTTATTTCAACCGTACCGTCAAAAGCCTCAAGACTGACCGCACATGAGGACGTTCCTGTCTTCACAATAAAAGTGCCGCTCCATCGCGCCTGCGCTTTCAAAACAAGAGTCTCCGAAAGCCAGCGCAAACAAGCTAGCAAGCTACGGAGTTTGACGCCAATATATTTCTTGCAAAGTGTATAAAAACAAATATGGAAGCTGGACAAATAGGATGCCAAAAACCCACCACTTTCATGTGGTATTAGACAGAAAGGAGGAACTTTTCTTCTCCTCCATTTGAAAACGTGGACATTATCATCACGACTGTCTGATTACAATCAACGCAAGTCATCAGAATCAGGTAATACACCAACTTATATTCTTGTCTTCATTAAAGAAAGGAATCTATATGTTAAACATGCATGTATATTCATTAAAACACCTTTAACATGTAAACAAAAACAGCAAAATAAATACTTATAAATTATATACTGTATATATCAATGTATATGTATGTATGTATATATATATATATATATATATATATATATATATATATATATATATATATATATATACATATATATATATATATATATATATATATATATATATATATATATATATATATATATATATATATATATATATATATATGATATGAGTGTGTATGATACTCATCAGTTACTCAGTACTTGAGTAGTTTTTTCACAACATACTTTTTACTTTTACTCAAGTAAATATTTGGGTGACTACTCCTTACTTTTACTTGAGTAATAAATCTCTAAAGTAACAGTACTCTTACTTGAGTACAATTTCTGGCTACTCTACCCACCTCTGGTTATGGACTTATAAAAATTATGCTCAATGGTGTTCAGATACGTACAATTCAATAACATTGTGATTGTGTTTCTATTTACAACAGTATGACATTCGAGCAGGTTAAGTGATAATTGAAATCTGTTGATGAATTCTTACTTTATGGCAGTCGTACATGTGCTACTTGAATTTCAATACGTTTCAGTAATGGTTATTGCACAGAGTGTGTTTTCTTAAATGTTGTGTTCCATATTTTTCTAAAAGAAGGGGGATGTAATATTCTTAGGTAATACGATCTCCGAGCGGTCCCTGAAGTATACACGAATATGATTGGCCCAAGAAATGAGGTACTTCCTGTTTAAGCGTTGCCGGACATGTGATGTGTTATTCCCACGAGTCGTGAATAAAAGTACAGTTAGCAGCACGTCGTGTGTTGGCTCAACTTATTTCCACAACACGGAACAAGACAGGGAGCTAGCTCGCAAAAGGCCTAGTAAACACGTACGACAGGCTAATTGCACCACTAGCTATGCGAACATAGTTGTACACGTTGGCTCCAATGACACTAGGATGAGACAGTCAGAGATTACAAAGAGGAACATAGCTAGGATTTGTAATCTCCCTAGAAAGATGTCCAGGCATGGAGTACTTGTCCCTGGCCCCCTGCCTGGGGAACGCACTAATATACAATGAAAACTTTAACCTTAGCCCTAAACTAAGTAATAAATATACATAATTTGAGGTGCTTACTATGAGGTCTGTCACACAGCTACCTCTCTACCTGGCTGTTATCTACCGACCCCCTTTCATATGATGGTGTCAAATGCGTTCCAACCTTCGCCGTCAGCAAACACAAAGATATTGTATACCTCCACAGCCTGAGATCCACCACGGTGAGTAACAGTGCTATTTTTTTTGTCATCCAGTCCAGTCGCTTGTAAATACAGCATGAAGCTCTGTTACCTCTCTCCCTGGCTGTTATCTACCGCCCACCTGGGCCCTATTTGGACTTTATCAGTGAATTTTCAGAGTTTGTCTCTGATCTAGTGACATATGCAGATAATATAATTAATTATAATGCAGGATTTTAATATCCATATGAATACCCCTTCAGAACCTCTGTGCGTGGCGCTCCAGACTATAATTGATAGCTGTGGTCTTGCACAAATAATAAATGAACCCACGCATCGCAGCGGTAATACGATAGATCTAGTGCTTGTCCGGGGTGTCACCACCTCCAAAGGTATGATACTCCCGTACAGGGCCGGCCCGTGGCATAGGCCGTATAGGCAAATGCTAAGGGCGCCGTCCATCAGGGGGCGCCACGCCAGTGCCACAAATGTTGGAGAAAAAAAAAAAGAAGAAGAAGTTGGTACTATTATTTCTAAATACAAAAAATAATCCCACGTTAATTAAAATGCAAAGTAAAGCCTATTTAATAGAAATATTATTTGTTACAACATTACGCCCCCCCCCCCCCCCCTCCTCCCCCCCGCACGGTGCGCCCCCTCCCTTCCCGTATCATGACTCTTTTTGGACGTCACCACATCAAAAAATCAACACAAGATGTCAAAACTGTCAGGTGCCCAGGGAAGAAAAAAGAGAAAAGAAGAGGAGGAGAAACGAGAAAAGACAGAGGTAGCAGGTAGGTAACGTTAGCCTACATGAAATTATTTGTCTGTTACAGAATGTGATAGTAACCTGGCTTTTTAGCATTAAGCTAATGTTACATGATTCGGCAATTGCTAATCAATAAATAGCTAGTTCTGTTTTAACGTCGGGTTAATATTGTGGAGGTGGCTAAATTATGGAAAATAATAATGTAACGTTAGGTAATTACAGTACTCCCACCTTACATTCCTCAGGGACATTTCTTTCTTTCTTTAGTTTATTTCGAACATGAACACACTTACATCATAATACATCACACAATTTCATATCATTTCATTTTACATCATGCCCGAAAAGGAGTAGGAAGAAGCAAAGCTTATTTAATCCTACCCCTTTCCCACTTCAAAGCGTTTACAAATATATAGAATCATTTACTGACCTTTTTATATAATAAAATAACATCTATGAATTAGTATACAACAGTTTTGTAATATGTAATTAATTAATTAATTCAGTCATTATTAACATACTGAGATGAAGAATATCTTATTTTCAATAAGGTTGAAAGTATTTCTCATAATTCTTCTTCTTTGTACTCTGTAAGCACTATTATTTTGAACAACCTCTTAAACTGGATCATATCAGTACAATTTTTAACTTCTTTACTTAATCAATTCCATAATTTAATTCCACATACTGATATGCTGAAAGTTCTAAGTGTTGTACGTGCATATAAATGTTTGTATTAGATCTTTTAAGCAGGTGTTTTTTGTTTACATTGTTATTGCCTTCTGGTTAGCTAATGTTTGCCCTGCAGGTAATCGTCACTTTTCCACCCCTTTATATATTAGGTATAGTTGTAAGTAAAAAAAAAAGGTCAAAGACAAAGCTATTCGGGTTCTTGTGAGTATATACACTTCACTGCCGATGTGGGGGGGCGCCACCTAAAATCTTGCCTAGGGCGCCAGATTGGTTAGGGCCGGGCCTGCTCCCGTATACTAAAGTAATGTCTGATCATTACCTTATATAAAGTTGTGACTCATTGTCAACAATCTAACAATAACTGCTTTAGCAGCCGCAACATTAATGCTGCCACAACTACTGTCAGGATAATTGTATAGAAGTTATCACACAACTTGTTTTCCCATTAGTTCAGGCTGCCCTGCGAGAAGACAAAAGCTGTCTTTGTCCTTATCAAGCAAAAGGCCTGCCACTTGTAAACCTCCACTGTGTGCGATGGGATGCGACGTGGAGGTGTCGGTCTCCCTGATCTATTGGACAGCCACAGGAAGACCTTGTCACGACCTGAGATCTACAAAGCAGAGAGGGAGCAGACCTGACCTCGCTCTGGGCACCTTTTCTTTGAACTGTTTATGACCGAGTGCAAAAGCTGTTTATGACCACCTCCCCTTAGGAACAGCTGCGTAATATAATGTAATGTAATCAGGAAATGCCCAAATAAAAGTGGGATGACACTGTACAAGGGTACAGGTCTACGCGTTTTCCTCATGAGCTAAATTGAATCCTGTCTCTGTTTGATTTCTTTGCTTCTTGTCTTGTTTATTAGATGTCATCGGTGTTTGAACCTGACAACTACGACTCTTGCTGGCCTTCTGCCTTCGGTAATGGCGCCATTCCCAAATTATGTGGGATATAAAGTCTTTTACTTTAACTTGTTGGCCATTTGTATGTCTTCTGTTGGTGATCTATAACCACTGGAGTCTCCTGGAAGCTTCAAATATGAAGATGAATATTATCAGAGCTTCTTATTGTGGTCGTGTGCCAAGTTCTTACTTTCACTTTTAACTCTTTGCTTTCATTATGAAGGATTGTAACGAGCGTCGAGCATGTTTGTGCTCGACTTTCACCCTCCCAAAAGTTCATTCTCTCACAATTCATAAGAGCACTTCTCTCTAAAGTTAAAGTTAAAAAGTTAAAGTACCAATGATTGTCACACACACACTAGGTGTGGCGAGATTATTCTCTGCATTTGACCCATCACCCTTGATCACCCCCCGGGAGGTGAGGGGAGCAGTGGGCAGCAGCGGTGGCCGCGCCCGGGAATCATTTTGGTGATTTAACCCCCAATTCCAACCCTTGATGCTGAGTGCCAAGCAGGGAGGCAATGGGTCCCATTTTTATAGTCTTTGGTATGACTCTCAGTATGACAGGAATGTTATGTTTCCAGTGAAAACATATGTAAGACAATCATTTTGATTCTTCACCAACACGTCTTTGATGCCATCAGGTAGGACATCAGCTAATGTGCTTTGTTCTTCTTGGCCATATATACTAAAGCAGTCACCCACACACATGATCCGAGCCTGCCCTCTCGTGGCTCCATTATCTACAACAACTATCACCACATCCCCCCTTTTTTAACATTATCTATACCCATTTTTAAATGGGTTTTTTTTCACTTAAAACACTATTTATACCATTAAACCCTCTAATTGTGCAACATGAATCATTAAAGATTCAGTATATCAGGGGGTTTAACTCTGCGTTCAGATCTTCTCAGCACAGTTCATGTGTCCATCTGGTCAGCTGGTCCAGTCTCTTCAGGCACAGTGATTGTTGTTGGCTCAGTCACATCTTCTCCAGTCCTGGTGTCCTTTGCAGTCTCCGTAACAGCAGTAGTCACATCTTCTCCAGTCTTGATGTCCTTTGCAGTCTCCATAACAGCAGTAGTCACATCTTCTCCAGTCCTGGTGTACTTTGCAGTCTCCGTAAAAGCAGTAGTCACATCTTCTCCAGTCCTGATGTCCTTTGCAGTCTCCATAACAGCAGTAGCCACATCTTCACCAGTCCTGGTGTCCTTTGCAGTCTCCGTTAAAGCAGTAGTCACATCTTCTCCAGTCCTGGTGTCCTTTGCAGTCCCTCCAGCCCTGATGTCCTTTGCAGTCTCCGTAACAGCAGTAGTCACATCTTCTCCAGTCTTGATGTCCTTTGCAGTCTCCATAACAGCAGTAGTCACATCTTCTCCAGTCCTGGTGTCCTTTGCAGTCTCCATAAAAGCAGTAGTCACATCTTCTCCAGTCCTGATGTCCTTTGCAGTCTCCATAACAGCAGTAGCCACATCTTCACCAGTCCTGGTGTCCTTTGCAGTCTCCATAACAGCAGTAGTCACATCTTCTCCAGTCCTGGTGTCCTTTGCAGTCCCTCCAGCCCTGATGTCCTTTGCAGTCTCCGTAACAGCAGTAGTTACATCTTCACCAGTCCTGATATCCTCTGCAGTCTCTGTAGCAGCAGTAGTCACATCTTCACCAGTCCTGGTGTCCTTTGCAGTTGCCGTAACAACAGTAGTCACATCTTCTCCAGTTGTGTCCTCCATTGTCTCTTTAATTTTGAGCAAACTTCGTCGATTCCTTCTCAGAATGTGTCCGTCTTCAGTTTTGACAATATAAGATCTCAGAGCTATTTCTTCGAGGACAGTGGCGTTCCTATTCCAGATGTTTGCATCTTCTACTCTCACTGTGTCATGTCAAGTCAGTGGCACTAGATCTTTTGTACATTTATCATAATTAGATGTTTGTCTTCTTTGGAGATTTGTCCATTTCTGCCTCAACTCCTTGTTTTTATTTAGTTTTGCAGTGTAAGGTAGAGTGGTGCGCAGTTGACGTCCCATCAGTATTTCAGCAGGAGATGTTCTAGCGGAGTGCAGCGATGACTGAGCAGAGCCAAATATGGGTCTGACTTGTGCATTTTTCAGTAGCTATGCTGACTATGTGGACTCCTTTCTCTGTCTTCCCATTGGATTGCGCAAACAAAGGACTTAGACTTATACTTCCTTTTATTGTCATTCAAATGTGAACTTTACAGTACAGATAAGAACGAAATTTCGTTGCATTAGCTGGCTGTAGTGCAGGATGAAAGAGCAATAAGGTGCAGATCTAAATAAATAGATTACTGTACAGATAAATATATTGCACTTTTGCATATGCATCCATGTTTATGGATGTATGTTATATTGTCTTTATATTCCAGCCACTTAATCCATTTTGGGGGGAATTGAGGGGATTATTATGATGCGTTCAAGAGTCTTATGGCCTGAGGGAAGAGGCTGTTACAGAACCTGGAGGTTTTGCTACGGAGGCTGTGGTACCTCTTTCTAGAGTCCAGCAGTGAAAAGAGTCCTTGGTGGGCGTGGGAGGAGTCTCTGCAGATTTTCTGAGCCCTGGTCAGGCAGCGGCTTTTTGCAATCTCCTGGATAGGAGGAAGAGGAGTCGTGATGATCTTTTCCGCCGTCCTCACCACTCTCTGCAGAGACTTCCAGTCTGAGGCACTGCAGGCTCCAGTCCAGACAGAGATGCTGTTGGTCTCTATAGTGCCTCTGTAGAATGTGGTGAGAACGGGGGGAGGGAGCAATTACAGAGTCTGCTAGTCCGGGTGAGGAGTCAGTTAGCTAAAGCTAAATATTACTCAAATCTCATCCGCCTCAACAAAAACGACCCTAAATTTTTGTTTAGTACAGTAGCATCGCTAACCCAACAAGGGACTCTTTCCAATAGCTCCACCCACTCGGCAGATGACTTTATGAATTTCTTTAATAAGAAAATTGAACTCATTAGAAAGAAGATTAAAGACAACGTATCCCAGCTACAATTGGGTTCTATTAACACAGATACGACTGTATATACGACGGATACTGCCCTCCAAAATAGTCTCTGTCTTTTTGATGAAAAAACATTAGAGGAACTATTACGGCGTGTAAGTGGGATAAAACATACAACATGTTTACTTGAGCCACTTCCTGGGAAACTTATCAAGGAGCTTTTTGTATTATTAGGTCCATCAGTGCTAAATATTATAAACTTATCACTTTCCTCTGGCACTGTTCCCCTAGCATTCAAGAAAGCGGTTATTCATCCTCTGCTCAAAAGACCTAACCTCGATCCTGACCTCTTGGTAAACTACCGACCGGTGTCCCACCTTCCGTTTATTTTGAAAATCCTCGAAAAAATTGTTGCACAGCAGCTAAATGAACACTTAGTGTCTAACAATCTCTGTGAACCTTTTCAATCCGGTTTCAGGGCAAATCACTCTACGGAGACAGCCCTCACAAAAATGACTAATGATCTCTTGCTAACGATGGATGCTGATGCGTCATCTATGTTGCTGCTTCTTGATCTTAGCGCTGCTTTCGATACCGTCGATCATAACATTTTATTAGAGCGTATCAAAACATGTATTGGTATGTCAGACTTAGCCTTGTCGTGGTTGAACTCTTATCTTACTGACAGGATGCAGTGCGTCTCCCATAATAATGTGACCTCGGACTATGTTAAGGTAACGTGTGGAGTTCCCCAGGGTTCGGTTCCTGGCCCTGCACTTTTTAGTAGTTACATGCTGCCGCTAGGCGACATCATACGCAAATACGGTGTTAGCTTTCACTGTTATGGTGATGAAACCCAACTCTACATGCCCCCAAAGCTGACCAACACGCCGGATTGTAGTCAGCTGGAGGCGTGTCTGAATGAAATTAAACAATGGATGTCCGCTAACTTCTTGCAACTCAACGCCAAGAAAACGGAAATGCTGATTATCGGTCCGGCTAGACACCGACACCTATTTGATAATACCACCATAACATTTGACAACCAAACAATTACACAAGGCGACTCGGTAAAGAATCTGGGTATTATCTTCGACCCAACTCTCTTGTTTGAGTCACACATTAAGAGTGTTACTAAAACGGCCTTCTTTCATCTCCGTAATATCGCTAAAATTCGTTCTATTTTATCCACTAGCGACGCTGAAATCATTATTCATGCGTTCGTTACGTCTCGTCTTGATTACTGTAACGTATTATTTTCGGGTCTCCCTATGTCTAGCATTAAAAGATTACAGTTGGTACAAAATGCGGTTGCTAGACTTTTGACAAGAACAAGAAAGTTTGATCATATTACGCCTATACTGGCTCACCTGCACTGGCTTCCTGTGCACTTAAGATGTGACTTTAAGGTTTTACTACTTACGTATAAAATACTACACGGTCTAGCTCCATCCTATCTTGTCGATTGTATTGTGCCATATATCCCGGCAAGAAATCTGCGTTCAAAGAACTCTGGCTTATTAGTGATTCCCAGAGCCCAGAAAAAGTCTGCGGGCTATAGAGCGTTTTCTATTCGGGCTCCAGTACTATGGAATGCCCTCCGGTAACAGTTAGAGATGCTAACTCAGTAGAAGCATTTAAGTCCCATCTTAAAACTAATTTGTATACTCTAGCCTTTAAATAGCCCCCCTTTTTTAGACCAGTTGATCTGCTGTTTCTTTTCCTTTCTCCTCTGCTCCCCCCTATCCCTTATGGAGGGGGAGACACACAGGTCCGGTGGCCATGGATGAAGTGCTGGCTGTCCAGAGTCGGGAGCCGGGGTGGACCGCTCGCCTGTAAATCGGTTGGGAACATCTCTGCGCTGCTGACCCGTCTCCGCTCGGGATGGTTTCCTGCTGACCCTAATATGGACTGGACTCTCACTATTATGTTGGATCCACTATGGACTGGACTCTCACAATATTATGTCAGACCCACTCGACATCCATTGCATTCGGTCTCCCCTAGAGGGGGGAAAGTTACCCACATATGCGGTCCTCTCCAAGGTTTCTCATAGTCATTCACATCGACGTCCCACTGGGGTGAGTTTTTCCTTGCCCTTATGTGGGCTCTGTACCGAGGATGTCGTTGTGGCTTGTGCAGCCCTTTGAGACACTTGTGATTTAGGGCTATATAAATAAACATTGATGGATGATTGATTGATTGAGTTAAGCTAGAACTAGCCAGCGCCGGGCTGGAAAATCCCTGCACACATAACATTTCTCCTAGAATAATACACAACTCACATCATGTTTTTTCTGCAGTGACTGGGCCAGAGGTGGACATGCATTCTACTGAGGTGGCAAATTATGATGCGTTCAGTGTATTGCAGCACCAAGCAAACAATCTGAAAATTCCCGTCATATCAATTTCTAGATATAGTCGAAATTATTCAAAGCGCACTAGGCAAAATAAACGCAGCATTATTAATATTACTACTACGGATAATTTTAACAAAAACTCCTCAAAACAGCCCACTACCTATAATATGGGCTTTTTAAACATAAGATCATTGTCTCCCAAAAGGTTACTAGTTAATGAGGTCATTTGAGACAACAATCTTTTTTTTGTTTGTTTTTTTTGTCCTGTCCAGCTTCTCAGGCAAATCATATAGTTGATGTAGATGCCCATATCGGCTGTTCAGATTTACTTTACAAAAGAGAAGTGTAGGATACTTCTCTTGTTGCCTTATTTGTATTTGACAGAGACGACAATCTTAACGTCATTGGTCTCAGCGAAACCTGGCTCAAACCAGACAATTTTTTTGCGCTGAATGAGTCATCTCCTCCTAACTATACGAATGCGCATATTGCCCGTCCCCTTAAAAGGGGTGGGGGGGTTGCACTAATATACAATGAAAACTTTAACCTTACCCCTAACCTAAATAATAAATATAAATCGTTTGAGGTGCTTACTATGAGGTCTGTCGCACCGCTGCCTCTCTACCTGGCTGCTATCTACCGACCCCCAGGGCCCTATTCGGACTTTATCAGTGAATTCTCAGAGTTCGTTGCTGATCTAGTGACGCACGCCGACAATATAATCATAATGGGGGACTTTAATGTCCATATGAATACCCCATTGGACCCACCGTGCGTGGCGCTCCAGACTATAATTGATAGCTGTGGTCTTACACAAATAATAAATGAACCCACGCATCGCAACGGTAATACGATAGATCTAGTGCTGGTCAGGGGGGTCACCACCTCCAAAGTTATGATACTTCCGTATACTAAAGAAATGTCGGATCATTACCTTATATAAAGTTGTGACTCATTGTCAACAAGCTAGTAATAACTGCTTTAGCAACCGCAACATTAATGCTGTCACAACGATGGCCTTGCTGGCCTACTACCTTCGGTAATGGCGTCATTCCCAAATGATGTGGGATATAAAGTCTTTTACTTTAACTTGTTGGCCATTTGTATGTCTTCTGTTGGTGATCTATCACCACTGGAGTCTCCTTGAAGCTTCAAATATGAAGATGAATATTATCAGAGCTGCTTATTGCGGATGTGTGCCAAGTTCTTCTTTTCACTTTCAACTCTTTGCTTTCATTATGAAGGACTGTAACGAGCGTCGAGCATGTTTGTGCTCGACTTTCACCCTCCCAAAAGTTCATTCTCTCACAATTCATAAGAGCACTTCTCTCTCAGTATGACAGGAATGTTATGTAAGACAATCATTTGATTTTTCACCAACGCGTTTTTGATGCCATCAGGTAGGACATCAGCTAATGTGCTTTGTTCTTCTTGGCCATATATATCGTCGTCGGCAATCACTCGAAACAAGTATGATTGTCCTCCTGTTGGTGGGACTGCCTTCAGGAGAACGCCTGTGCGTGGAATCTTCTAAAGTGGGGAGACTGGTACACAGTCAGCCACCACACTGTCCTTGGCAAAGAGAAGGCCATGGTCCAATGGCATGGAGACCAAGACAATTGAGGCCCCATCTTTGCTGCAGCCTCCCTCCATCCTTTGTGACCGTTGTGGAGCTTGCCTACAACCATCATCCGCCCACTCCACGGTTGAGGTCTTTTACGACAAGGGAGACGCGCAGACTCTAACGTCACTTCTTGGCTGTGGGGAGCTGTATCCGATGGCAAGGGAAACCCAGGACGACCGGCACCTCCTCACAGCTGCCGGAGCTCCGGTCTGTCGGACGACCGTCTATGGTGCACCTACCACCACTTGCTTTTCTCTCAGGGTGTGCTCCCCTAGCCTTTTGTCTTCCCAGACTAACCTACAAGGCAGCGGGGCTATATACGTATACTAAAGCAGTCACCCACACACATGGTCCTAGTGTGCCCTCTAGTGGCTCCATTATGTACAACAACTATCACCACAAAGAACATTTCTTTTTTTTGTCTCAGCAATTCCTCTTCTCTAAAATACTGCATTAATACGGCATTTTACTGCGAGAAGATGTACTTACTGTAAATGCACAGTCAACATTAGCATTAGCTTTAGCAAAATTCCCGCAGACATTTTGATGGGCCTGCTGTCTGTGCTGTGAACCTCCGGCCTGGGGTTGATTGACGCTAAAAACGTTAGCATGCTAACTTTGGCATATTATTATGTGAACAGTGGGCATGTTTGCAACATGGCGAAAAGTTCACATTTTAGGTTGAAATCGATCAAATTAGCAACGGTGATAGCATACAAGGTTAGCATGCTAACAGTAGTCTGATGACATAGGTAACGTTAGCGTTCTTCTAAGATGGTGCCGTGTATCAAAAGCCATGTGATGTTTAGATTAAAAATAATATCATTAGCTAAAATGTTGACATGATGACGAAGAAAAGGTTAGCGTACTTCTAAGATAGCGCCAAGTATCGAAAGACTTGATTTTTAGGTTTTAACAATCAATTCGCAAAAATGCTAGCATTCAACGTTAGCATGCTAACATTAGTATGATGAGTTATAGCAGTGATGTATGCTAAAAAGTACTTTGATGTGTGAATAAAAAGTACTGATGTACTTGATTACTTTTGTGTATGGAACAAAATACTCCCTTCACAATACCCAGGACAACCCAGTGGTTAAGACTGTTGACTTGGAATGAAAGGTAATGGGTTCAAATCCCACTCTGGTTGACAGTATTTTGTTCCACCTCCATCATACTTTACTGAGCAAGGTGTCCTCCATTGCATTTGTGTATGGAACAAAATCTTCCTTTCACAAGACCCAGACCACAGTGTTGACCTTTGAACTATTCTGGGTCCCATCAAGATATGATTTTCTCTCATATCCAAATGCAATCAGTAAACCATGATGGAGGTGAAACAAAAAACTAGATCCACATTTGAACCCAGAATTACTGACTGAGAGGCAGCAGTTTTGACCATTGACCTATCCTGGGTCTTATTGTGACTACATTCTGGTTCATTCACTGATGTCATCCTGACACCTGTCCTAGTAAACTAGGATTGAGGTGAAACAACATTTTGACACAAGTAAACGCTCTGCAGGGCTGCTTGTATCGCACATGTTATCACACACAAGTAAACATGCTTCAGGACCGCTTGTATCGCACATGATATCACACACAAGTAAACACTCTGCAGGACTGCTTGTATCGCACATGATATCACACACAAGTAAACACTCTGCAGGACTGCTTGTATCGCACATGATATCACACACAAGTAAACGCTCTGCAGGACTGCTTGTATCGCACATGATATCACACACATGTAAACATGCTTCAGGTCTGCTTGTATCGCACATGATATCACACACAAGTAAACTAACATATAATACTATACTAAATATGCATATATACTGTATCTTTAAAATACTAGCACAGTCAAATATTAAGTTAAGTTAAAGTTAAAGTACCAATGATTGTCACACACACACACACACACACACACACTAGGTGTGGCGAAATTATTCTCTGCATTTGAGCCATCACCCTTGATCACCCCCTGGGAGGTGAGGGGAGCAGTGGGCAGCAGCGGTTGGTGATTCAACCCCCAATTCCAACCCTTGATGCTGAGTGCCAAGCAGGGAGGTAATACTACATGAAGCTGATACACAATAGTATTGCACTACTGCAATGTAGAAAAGAGAAAGTAGAAGAAAAAGGTGAAAACTGCGAGCACAAACAAGTCAAATGTTTTTTGTTTTTTTTTCAAAGAAATATTCTACTTGTTGGAAAATGAAACTGATACACAAAATACATGAAAATATATATTTAAAATACTACCACAGTCAAATACTACTACAATACAATATAGCAGTTTTTCAGTTAGTTCACATATTATTTTAAACATCAAAACAAAAAGATGGAAATGTACTTTAATACAAATATCAAAGTATTTTTATCATACATCGAAGTACCTTTATCATACATCAAAGTTATTTTTTTATCATTATATCAAAGTACATTTTATCATACATTAAAGTATTTTTATCATACATTAAAGTACTTTTATCATACACCAAAGTACTTTTTTCATACATCAAAAGTACATTTTATCATACATTAAAGTACTTTTTATCATACATTAAAGTACTTTTTTATTATACAGAAAAGTACTTTTATCATACATTAAAGTACTTTTATCATACACCAAAGTACTTTTTTCATACATCAAAGTACATTTTTATCATACATTAAAGTACTTTTATCATGCATTAAAGTACTTTTATCATACATTAAAGTACTTTTATCATACACCAAAGTACTTTTATTATACATTAAAGTATTTTTTATCATACATTAAAGTACTTTTATCATACATTAAAGTACTTTTTTTTTAATCATACCTTAAAGTACTTTTATCACACATTAAAGTACTTTTTATCATACATTAAAGTACTTTTATCATACACCAAAGTACTTTTATCATACACCAAAGTACTTTTTTCATACATCAAAGTATATTTTTATCATACATTAAAGTACTTTTATCATACATTAAAGTACTTTTATCATACATTAAAGTACTTTTTTATCATACATTAAAGTACTTTCATAATACATAAAAAGTACTTTTATCATACATTAAAGTACTTTTATCATACATTAAAGTACTTTTTTTTAATCATACCTTAAAGTACTTTTATCACACATTAAAGTACTTTTTAGCATACATTAAAGTACTTTTATCATACACCAAAGTACTTTTATCATACACCAAAGTACTTTTTTCATACATCAAAGTACAATTGTATCATACATTAAAGTACTTTTATCATACATTAAAGTACTTTTATTAGACAAAGTATTTTTTATCACACATTAAAGTACTTTTATCATACATTAAAGTACTTTTTTTAAATCATACATTAAAGTACTTTTATCATACATTTAAGTACTTTTTATCATACATTAAAGTACTTTTTTTTTATCATACATTAAAGTACTTTTATCATACATTAAAGTACTTTTTATCATACATTAAAGTACTTTTATCATACACCAAAGTACTTGTATCATACACCAAAGTACTTTTTTCATACATCAAAGTACAATTTTATTATACATTAAAGTACTTTTATCATACATTAAAGTACTTTTTTCATACATCAAAGTACATTTTTATCATACATTAAAGTACTTTTTTAAATCATACATTAAAGTACTTTTATCATACATTAAAGTACTTTTATCATACATTAAAGTACTTTTTAAAATCATACATTAAAGTACTTTTATCATACATTAAAGTACTTTTTTCATACATCAAAGTACTTTTTTATCACTTATCGCAATATCACTTTTTAGCTAATTTCGCAGCCGCACACTTAAAAGTCATAGAACATGCTAGTCACACATGCTAACTGTTAGCATGCTAACGTTAGCATGCTACAATTAGTGTGCAAACATTTTTTTGACTTATTCTCCAAGGTTTGACCCCAGAGTGGGTACTGACATATGTCATACAACTTGCTATCACAGCTGTCAACATGCTAATGTTAGCATTAGCACCTACAACATTCACACACAGTTTCTGCTGAAAGTGCTCCTTCTAGGTTTGATGCAGCAAACACAACTTCACTTCTTTTTACACTTACAAACCGTTTGAAGTAGTAAAGCTTGTGTGAGGGACGCTGCATTTCTTATGGAAACTGAAAGTTTGCAAGGAAGAAAACTTTCATTTCTTCTTTTGGGATCAATTTCTGTGAAGCTGGGGGAGGCAGATGATGGGGGCGAGGCCTTCTGGGAAAATGTGTGCGTGCGCACGCGTGTGTGTGTGTGTGTGTGTGTGTGTGTGTGATCTTGAGCAATGTGACTTTCACTTTCACCTGCACACCTGCATAAATACACTTGCAGCTGTGCAGAGCAGCACACACCTTCTCACCTTCTCACCTGCAGCAAAGACCTCCAGGAGCCAAAATGGACGCCCGACTGGCATGTGTGCTCCTGCTGGCTGCGCTCTGCTTCCACGCTGCAGCAGGTAGAGGAAGACACCTGCCTCACCTGTCCACTTCACCATGTGACCTTCTTCTCACCTGTCCACTTCACCATGTGACCTTCTTCTCGCCTGTCCACTTCACCATGTGACCTTCTTCTCACCTGTCCACTTCACCTTGTCACCTTCTTCTTGCCTGTCCACTTCACCATGTGACCTTCTTCTCGCCTGTCCACTTCACCTTGTCACCTTCTTCTCACCTGTCCACTTCACCTTGTGACCTTCTTCTCACCTGTCCACTTCACCTTGTCACCTTCTTCTCACCTGTCCACTTCACCTTGTGACCTTCTTCTCACCTGTCCACTTCACCTTGTCACCTTCTTCTCACCTGTCCACTTCACCATGTGACCTTCTTCTCACCTGTCCACTTCACCATGTCACCTTCTTCTCGCCTGTCCACTTCACCTTGTCACCTTTTGCTCACCTGCCCACTTCACCTTGTCACCTTCTGCTCACCTGTCCACTTCACCTTGTGACCTTCTTCTCCCTGCAGGACAGAAACTGCTGGACTGCTGTCTGGAGATGGCCGACCACAAGTGTGTCCCCCTAAAGCGGCTGGCCTGCTATCACTTGCAGGAAGCTGACAAGGGCTGCCATTATAGCGCCACCATGTAAGTGTCTGCTAGCATCTTTGCTAGCATTAGCCTCCCTGCTAACACTAGCATGTTTACTAGCAGGCTAAATTAGCACATTCCTTCTTTCCAAGTATTTGACAGTGAATACAGAGCAAGTTCTAACTTCCTGTTAGGATTTCAACGTGTTGCTGTCGACTCTCCCTGTCCTTCTGCACCAGCATCTTCTTGTTTGACCAGCAACACCACAACAAAACAATTGGAAGACAAATGTTGTCTTTATAGTTATTAAAATGTTACATTTTTATAGTTATAAAATGTTTTCAGTTTTTATGATTATTAAAATGTTTGGGTTTTTATAGTTATTCAAATTGTTCAATGTTTATTGTTATTTAAATGTTTGTTTTTTATAGTTAATAAAAAGGTTAGATTTTTATAGTTATTGAAAATGTTCGATTTTCATTATTACAATTTTTCGGTTTGTATTATTATTAAACATTTTCAGGTTTTATAACTATTAAAAATGTTTGATTTGTATAGTTATTAAAATGTTAGATTTTTATAGTTATTGAACATTTTCGATTATTATAGTTATTAAAAATGTTAAATGTGTAGTTATTAAAAATATTAGATTTGTATATTTTTTTATTTTTTTTAAATAATTTTTATAGTTATTAAAAACATTCAATTTTTATAGTTATTAAAAATGTAAAATGTGTAAAGTTGTTAAAAATAGATTTTTAGTTATTAAAAATGTTATAATTTTGATAATTATTAAATATGTTACATTTTTATAGTTATTAAAATGCTTGGTCTTAATAGTTTCTAAAAAGTTGTGATTTTTATAGTCATTAAAAATGTTTAACAAAATGTTACAGTTATAAAAAAAATTGTGTTTCCCAGCTTGATGACCAAGAGGGGCAAGAAGCTGTGTGCCCCCCCGCCCGACCAGAGCCGCTGTGTTCGAAGAGCCATCGCCTACCTGAAGAAGAAAAGCGAGCACTCACGTTGCTAAAGTTGATTATCTTGCTGATTCTGGAAGATCAGAAAACGTTTTGTCACTTCCTGTTTCTGTCTCTTTAATGTGCCTTATTATTATTAATTACCATTATTATTAATTACTATTATTATTAATTAATGTTATAAATTATTAATGTGATTATGTTAGCATGAAGAGTTTGCAGGTGAAAAAGGTGACAAAAGTTGTGTGAATAAAGTCTCTTGTCTTCTTTCCCTTCAAACTTTGTGTCTCACTAATGTGGTCTGGCCGCTGTTTTGGCCTCAGTCCTGTAAGAATCCTGCATGCAACTGAAGCATTGAGGGGCGGGACTTTGCAGGACTAGCTGCAGTGTGCTCACACAACCACCAGGTAGCACTTGTGGGCAGATAATACTGCATCATCTCTCTCTCGTCTTCTCTCTACACTAATACCCTTTGGCCCCTTTTGGTCCCCATTGCAAGACACCTTTTACAATTCACTCTACACTATTACCGTTGGCCCCTTTTGGTCCCCATTGACTCCCGTTATAAGACACATTTTTCAATTCACTATACACCAGTGGTCCCCAACCTTTTTGTAGCTGCGGACCGGTCAACGCTTGAAAATGTGTCCCATATTAAATATATATAAATATATTTTTTCTTTTTTTTGTCAAAAAGAAATACAATCATGTGTGCTTACGGACTGTACCCCTGCAGACTGTATTGATCTATATTGATATATAATGTATTTATTGTGTTTTTTATGTTGATTTAATAAAATACATTTATTATTTTTTTTAAAGTGTTTTTTTTTTAAATAAAAAAATTATATATATTTTTTTTTATTTCTTGTGCGGCCCGGTACCAATCGGTTCACGGACCAGTACCGGGCCGCGGCCCGGTGGTTGGGGACCACTGCTATACACTATTACCCTTTTGGTCCTATTGACTCCCGTTGAATGACACATTTTACAAATCACTCTATAAGGGTGATTTACCCTTATAGAGTAAATCACCCTAAATTACCCTAAAATCACCCTAAAAGGGGCCGAAGGGTAATAGTATATATACTATTACCCTTCGGCCCCTTTTGGTCCCCATTGAAAGACACAATTTTCAATTCACTATATACTATTACCTTTTGGCCCCTTTTGGTCCCCATTAACTCCCGTTATAAGACACATTTTTCAATTCACTATAAACTATTACCCTTTGGCCCCTTTTGGTCCCCATTGACTCCCGTTGAATGACACATTTTGCAAATCACTCTACACTCTGACCCTTCGGCCCCCTTTGGTCCCAATTGACTCCCTTTGTAAGACACATTTTTAAATTCACTATACACTATTACCTTTTGGCCCCTTTTGTCCCCATTAACTCCCGTTATAAGACACATTTTTCAATTCACTATACACTATTACACTTTGGCCCCTTTTGGTCCCCATTGACTCCTGTTGAATGACACATTTTACAAATCACTCTACACTATGACCCTTCGGACCCCTTTGGTCCCCATTGATTCCCATTGTAAGACACATTTTTCAATTCACTACACTATTATCCTTTGGCCCCTTTTGGTCCCCATTGACTCCCGTTGTATGACACATTTTACAATTGACTACACTATTACCCTTTGGCCCCTTTTGGTCCCCATTGACTCCCATTATAAGACACATTTTACAATTGACTCTACACTTTTACCCATTGGCCCCTTTTTGTCCCCATTGACTCCCATTGTAAGACACATTTTACAATTCACTATACACTACTACCCATTGGCCCCTTTTGGTCCCTATTGACTCCCATTATAAGACACATTTTTCAATTCACTATATATTATTACCCTTTGGCCCCTTTTGGTCCCCATTAGCACCCATTGTAAAACACATTTTTCAATTCACTATACACTAAGGGTGTAACGGTACGTGTATTTGTATTGAACCGTTTCGGTACGGGGGGGTTCGGTTCGGTTCGGAGGTGTCCCGAACGAGTTTCCACACGGACATATTAAGTAGCGCACCGCACATTGTGTAAACAATGCACACTGAGGCACAACACACGGCATGCTAGCAACGACCGTGCTACTACAACATGCAAAAGCCAGAGCTGGAAGACCCTCCTGCCTCATTAAGATCTCCCGTTTGGGAACATTTCGGCTTCGCGGTGCGATATAACAATGGATAACATCGCTTAAACGAAGAGAAATACGAACAAACACAGCTCCCACCGCATTCCAGCAGCTTCTCCTCGGCGAGTCAGGCAGGGCTAAAGCAATAACAAATGCCGTTGGTGTTTTTATAGCAGCAGATTTAAGACCATATGGCATTAAAAACTAGATTTTGACCCACTTCTATGGTGGAAGAACAATGAGCCCATATATCCTCTTACTGCCAAGTTAGCCAGGCACTACCTCGCCATACCTGCTACCACCGTGCCCAGCGAAAGGGTGTTTTCCCCAGCTGGAGACATTGTAACTGCAAGCAGGTCTGCTCTTTCTGCAGACAATGTGGATAAACTGATTTTTCTGGCAAAAAACATGAAAATTGAGTGAAAGTCACCAGGGTTAAAGGCTGGGAGGGGGGGGGGTCACTTTATATGTAGAAAGGTTTTGTTAAGAAACCAATTCCGAGCCTTATCTTATTTAGTTTTTATTTTATATATGTTGAATGCATTAACCCTGGCAATCGACCCTTTGTGTATATGTATGTTATTGTTATCCTTATCCATGACTGCCTGCTGTTGCACTGATCAGCCTAGTGGTGACTCACATCCATCACACACAGAGCTATTTTAAAGCAATGTTAAAAGGATAAAGCCATTGTTTACAAATTTTGGTAAATAAATAACCAGAAAATGTATATTTTGTTGTTTTCTTACTGTACCGAAAATGAACCGAACCGTGACCTCTAAACCGAGGTACGTACTGAACCAAATTTTTTGTGTACCGTTACACCCTTACTATACGGTTAATTGGCCCGTTTTGGTCCCAATCAACACAATTTTCAATTCACTATACACTATTACTCTTTGGCCCCCTTTAGGTCCGCATTGACTCCCATTGTAAGACACATTTTAAAATTCACTCTACACTGTTACCCTTTGGCCCTTTTTGTGTTATGTACAGAGAAGGGAAGGAGGCGACAACCCAGGCAGAAATGCGGTTCACAAGGTTTATTTAAACCTTTGATGAGTACGTGGGGTGTGTATGCTACTCTAAGCGAATGGGTGTAGATAATGTGTGGATTTAAATGTGTAAGTGTTACCAGAGGTTGTTGTGTGAGTGCTGGATGTATCCTTTGTCAAGTCAAGGGGGGAAAGGCGAAGAGGCAGTCCGTAAACAGGCAAGGGTTCGAGGGTAGGAGCGAGGCAGCGAAGTCTGTGTCCGAGCAGGGGTCGAGGATCGAGGAAGGGAGTCAGAGATCCGGATGGATGTCGAGAGGCAAAACACAATCACAGATGACGGGGAAGACACAAGGGACATGAACAAGGGAGACACGGAGAGAGCACAGAGAAGGCGAGCAAAGCACAGGGGAGGGAATGCCAGACGTGATGCTTACTGGGAAGATGAGCGACGTTCTGGCAAATGTTTCTCGGGTCCGCTGGTCTTTATGCCGCTCCCTCTCATCAGGTCCAGGTGCGTTAATTAGTGATCGTCTGCAAGCTTGTTGCTGCATGGGCGTGCTGCGCTCAGCGCGAGCAGGGGCCTGTCTGCCAGCGGAGGTGCCGGCAGCTCCAGCTGCCGAGGAAACGCGGGTTCGAGTCCGCGCCATGACATTTTGGTCCCCATTGTAAGACACATTTTACAATTCACTATACACTATTACCCTTTGGCCCCTTTTGGTCCCCATTGACTCCCATTACAAGACACATTTTACAATTCACTCTACACTATTACCCTTTGGCCCCTTTTGGTCCCCATTGACTCCCATTTTAAGACACATTTTACAATTCACTCTACACTATTACCCTTAGGCCCCTTTTGGTCCTCATTGACTCCCGTTGAATGACACATTTTACAACCTCTCCTCCTCAGCCTGGTGTGCCTCCAAAGATGCTCCAAGGATCAAAGAGGAGAAGAACATGTGCACCAAGAAAATATTCATGGTTTGTTTCACGATCTTATTTCGAAAAGTCCTCACTTCCTTGCTGCTGGATGTAGAATGTGTGCAGTGCCGTCAGAGACGCCAACAACTCAACTTGATCATTGATTATGTCTTCCAATAAATCTTTATTGACCCCTCTCTTAACTACTTCCTGTCAGCTGCTTCCTGTCAACTACTTCCTGTCTACTACTTCCTCTCAACTACTTCCTGTCTACATCCGCTGCTATTAAAACTTGTTTCCTGTCTTACATACATTACATTACATTATATTACATTACATTAGATGCCATATCAGTATAAATGTACCAAGTATACTTGAGAGTAGTCAGAGTACAGCTGCTATAGCAGTACATACTGTATGTGCTCTCAACACAACAATTCATATAGTTGTCTTGTTTCCATTCTGTCGAGCATGGTGCACTAGTGCTGCCGACACTGAGGAGCTGCGGGAAACATGAATCACAAACATGGTGGCAGTGATCTTCAGTGGATGGTGCGTTTATACGGCTGTACTCTGGGAGTTAGCTGTGAGTCGGTGAAACTTGACTCTTTCTTGAGTAACTGTGAGTCAGTGAAAAATGTGTCTTTGTTGTGTAGCAGGTGGTCAATGCAACTCGAATCCTTGTTGAGTAATTGAGTCAGCAAAAAAACAGAGTCTTTGTTAAGTAGCAAAGAGTCAGTGAAACATGAATCTTTGTTAAGTAACAGTGAGTCAGTGAAACACGAATCTTCATCGAAGAGCTGTGAGTCAGTGCAACTCGGATCTTTGTTGAGTAACAGTGAGTCAGTGAAACTTGAATCTTTGTTGATTAGCAGTGAGTCAGTGAAACTTGAATCTTTGTTGAGTAGCAATGAGTCAGTGAAACTTGAATTTTTGTTGAGTAACAGTGAGTCAGTGAAACGCAAGTCTTTGTTAAGTAACACTGACTCCGAATATTTGTGATTCGGTGAAACACAAATCTTTGTTGAGTAGCATTGAGTCAGTGAAACATGAGTCTTTGTTAAGTAACAGTGAGTCAGTGAAACTCGGGTCTTTGTTGAGTAACAGTGAGTCAGTGAAACTTGAATCTTTGTTGAGTAGCAATGAGTCAGTGAAACATGATTTTTTGTTGAGTAACAGTGAGTCAGTGAAACGCAAGTCTTTGTTAAGTAACACTGACTCTGAATAATTGTGATTCGGTGAAACACAAATTTTGTTGAGTAGCAGTGAGTCAGTGAAACATGAGCCTTTGTTAAGTAACAGTGAGTCAGTGAAACACAAATCTTCATCGAAGAGCTGTGAGTCAGTGAAACTCGGGTCTCTGTTGAGTAACAGTGAGTCAGTGAAACTTGGGTCTTTGTTGAGTTAACAGTGAGTCAGTGGAACTCGGGTCTTTGTTGAGTAACAGTGAGTCAGTGAAACTTGAATCTTTGTTGAGTAGCAGTGAGTCAGTGAAATTTGAATCTTTGTTGAGTAGCAATGAGTCAGTAAAACTTGAATTTTTGTTGAGTGACAGTGAGTCAGTGAAATGCAAGTCTTTGTTAAGTAACACTGACTCTGAGTATTTGTGATTCGGTGAAAAACAAATCTTTGTGGCGTAGTAGTGAGTCAGTGAAACATGAGTCTTTGTTGAGTATCTGTGAGTCAGTAAAACTACTTGTAAGAGAAACGTGATTCTTCCTTGAGTATTTGTGAGACAGTGAAACACAAATCTTTGTTGTGTAGCGGTGAGTCAATGAAACTCAAACCTCTGTTGAGTATTTGTGAGTCGGTGAAACACAAGTCTTTGTATAGTAGCAGTGGGTCATTAAAACAAGTCTTCTTTGGGTACACATGAATCAGTAAAACAGGAGTATTTGACAAAAAGTGAGTCACCTGTGAGTCGGTGAAACATGAGTCTTTGTTGTGTAGCAGTGGGTCAATGAAACTCGAATTTCTGTTGAGTATTTGTGAGTCGGTGAAACACAAGTCTTTGTTGAGTAGCAGTGGGTTATTGAAAAACAAGTTTTCTTTGGGTACTCATGAGTAAGTAAAACAGGAGCGTTTGTCAAAGAGTGAGTCACCTGTAAGTCGGTGAAACACAAGTCTTTGTTGTGTAGCAGTGAGTCATTAAAACACAAGTTTTCTTTGGGTACTCATGAGTCAGTAAAACAGGAGTGTTTGTCAAAGAGTGAGTCACCTGTGAGTCGGTGAAACACGAGTCTGTTGAGTAGCAGTGGGTCTTCTTTGGGTACTCATGAGTCAGTGTTTGTCAAAGAGTGAGTTGCCTGTGAGTCGGTGAAAAAAACAAAAAAGGTAAAATGGGTTATACTTGTATAGCGCTTTTCTACCTTCAAGGTACTCAAAGCGCTTTGACACTATTTCCGCATTCACCCATTCACACACACATTCACAAACTGATGGCGGGAGCTGCCATGCAAGGCCCTAACCACGACCCATCAGGAGCAAGGGTGAAGTGTCTTGCTCAAGGACACAACGGACGTGACGTGGTTGGTAGAAGGTGGGGATTGAACCAGGAACCCTCAGGTTGCTGGCACGGCCACTCTCCCAACAGCGCCATGCTGTCCCCAAACACGAGTCTTTGTTGTGTAGCAGTGAGTCATTGAAACACGGGACTTCTTTGGGTATTCATGAGTCCTTAAAACAGGAGCGTTTGTCAAAGAGTGAGTCACCTGTGAGTCGGTGAAACACGAGTCTGTTGAGTAGCAGTGAGTCATTGAAACACGGGTCTTCTTTGGGTACTCATGAGTCAATGTTTGTCAAAGAGTGAGTCACCTGTGAGTCGGTGAAACACGAGTCTTTGTTGTGCAGCAGTGAGTCATTGAAACACGGGGTCTTCTTTGGGTACTCATGAGTCAGTAAAACAGGAGCGTTTGTCAAAGAGTGAGTCACCTGTAAGTCGGTGAAACACGAGTCTTTGTTGAGTAGCAGTGAGTCATTGAAACACGGGTCTTCTTTGGGTACTCGTGAGTCAGTATTTGTCAAAGAGTGACTGACCTGTGAATCGGTGAAACTAGCGATGAGCACCATGATGATGTAACAAAGATGTTAATGAAAGAAGAAATGCACATCCAGGTTATTTTATATAGCATACAGAGAAGAAGATGCTATTTACAGGTATGTTGACACTGAAGCTTCCATTATTAACATGAGTCATAATAATAACATGTGACATATTTACAACAACGCTAACATGTCAGTCATCTTGTCTTTACTGGCCAACAATTATCTAAGGCTTCATTTTACCGCCATCCAATCAATCAATCAATCAATCAATCAATCAATCAATCAATCAATCAATCAAACAATCAATCGATCAATCAATCTGTCCAATGTGAGGTCAGTCGGCGAAAAGTGTCCAACAGTGCAAGTTCCTCCTTGCCCATATAAGGCAAACACATCCTGAGCTAAATCCGCAACGCAAACGTTCCCAAATATTTCTGCATGGAAAAGTCCCATGACAACGAGGCTGCTGAAACATATTGGATATTACAACAATTAGCTTGGTTGGTGACAGCTAGGGATGGAAGGATATGAACGTTATTGTCATTATTATCATTGAATATGCTCAAACATGACATTTATTGTTGTGAATCAGTCAAAGAAATAGAAAAGTCACTACTTGACATGTTTTGTCTTCACTGATAGTGTTTCACTATTTTATCTGGATTATCTTTTACTCTTGAAATATTGGTTTGTACTTCAGCACTTGAAGATTTATTGAAACGAAAAGTGCGTAACAAATAAAATCCATTATTATGATTTGTTATTTGTGGCGTCCTACACTGTTTTGCAGTCCTTGAAAGCACCTTTGTTTGCTATTCCTCCGAGTGTAGAAGGATCTCTCGTATACCATCAAATATTTTAGCTGCTCAGACAGTATTGTGTTAATATAAGGTTAGATTATGTTTGTCCTTATTGGGGAAAGACGTTGATGTCTCTTGTTTTCATCAGCCAGCCAGTACATGATTTGATCAAAGTGCAGTTGTCAATATCGCTTTTTCCACCATTTTTATCTAAAACCATTGGTTTTATCGTTACATCCCTAGCCACAACATGAAGCTAAGACATTAGCTGAGCATATATTACCTTCACTGGATTGCTTTTAGCATCTGGAATGTAGAAAATGTATCCAACTGCCCACCTGAGAGTTGTTTGATTGGACATCAAGGGGTCCAAAGTCCCTCCAGTGAGGGCAGAAAAATAAATAAACAAACAAACAAACAACTATTTAATACATTAAAGATGCTAATGTAGGTCAATATATGTAAGTTATCATCTTAGCTTTGAGGTAATTAGTGTAATATGGAACCATACATGTCGTTAATACTAATTGCACAAACAGAAGTTCCTCCAACAAGCTAGGCTATGTTAGCGCTGTACCTATGTATCTAAGAGGTGCCTGCAGGGCCCTCTAGTGGGGACATGGAGCATAGCAGTTAAATATTGCACTAATGAGAACATTTCCAAACTGATCTGTTACATCAGCGGTCATGTGACCAGCGACGCGTCTGCCATGACCGCGTGAGAGACAGGAAGTCCAACGAGTGATGGCGTGAGGAGGAGGAGCCACTGAGAGTCTCATTTTGAATGTGTGCATGCTCACGTCACTTCCAGTTTCCTGCTGAGGGACTTTCCGATTGGCCTCGCCCGCCATATTGGCTGTCCTCCGTGCTGCAGAGCGTCACGTAGACCATGGGCACCAGGCCCCGGGAGGCGCCCATGGAGCACAGCAGCCAATCAGGGTCGGCCTTGCTCAGCACGCGCAGGACGTCGCCCTTGTTGAAGCTGAGCTGATCGGGCTCGCTGGCGATGTGGTGGCACAGAGCTCGCACGTCCCTGCAGGAGGAGGACATTGTCACCGAGAGACGAGGACATTGTCACCGAGAGGCGAGGTCATTGTCACCGAGAGACGAGGACATTGTCACCGAGAGACGAGGTCATTGTCACCGAGAGACGAGGACATTGTCACCGAGAGTCGAGGACATTGTCACAGAGAGATGAGGTCATTGTCACCGAGAGACGAGGACATTGTCACCGAGAGTCGAGGACATTGTCACAGAGAGACGAGGACATTGTCACCGAGAGACGAGGTCATTGTCACCGAGAGACGAGGACATTGTCACCGAGAGACGAGGACATTGTCACCGAGACATGAGGTCATTGTCACCGAGAGAAGAGGTCATTGTCACCGAGAGACGAGGACATTGTCACCGAAAGTCGAGGACATTGTCACCGAGAGTCAAGGACATTGTCACAGAGAGACGAGGAAATTGTCCTGAGAGACGAGGACATTGTCACTGAGAGACAAGGACATTGTCACTGAGAGACGAGGACATTGTCACCGAGAGACGAAGACATTGTCCTGAGAGACGAGGACATTGTCACCGAGAGACGAGGACATTGTCACCGAGAGACGAGGACATTGTCACCGAGAGACGAGGACATTGTCCTAAGAGAGAGAGAAGGACATTGTCACTGAGAGACGAGGATATTGTCACTGAGAGAGAGAATGACATTGTCACCGAGAGACGAGGACATTGTCACTGAAAGAGAGAAGGACATTGTCACAGAGAGACGATGACATTGTCACAGAGAGACGAGGACATTGTCCTGAGAGAGAGAAGGACATTGTCACTGAGAAACGAGGACATTATCACAGAGAGATGAGGACATTGTCCTGAGAGAGAGAGAAGGACATTGTCACTGTGAGAAGAGGACATTGTCACTGAGAGACAAGGACTTTGTCCTGAGAGAGAGAAGGACATTGTCACTGAGAGACGAGGACATTGTCCTGAGAGACGATGACATTGTCACTGAGGAGGAGGACTTTGTCACTGAGAGACGAGGACATTGTCACCGAGAGACGAGGACATTGTCACAGAGCGATGAGGACATTGTCACAGAGAGACGAGGACATTGTCATTGAGAGACGAGGTCATTGTCACTAACAGACGAGGACATTGTCACTGAGGAAGAGGATATTGTCGCTGAGGAGGAGGACATTGTCACAGAGAGACAAGGACTTTGTCCTGAGAGAGAGAAGGACATTGTCACTGAGAGACAAGGACATTGTCACCGAGAAACGAGGACATTGTCACCGAGAGACAAGGACATTGTCCTGAGAGAGAGAGAGAGAAGGACATTGTCACTGTGAGAAGAGGACATTGTCACTGAGAGGCCAAGAACTTTGTCCTGAGAGAGAGAAGGACATTGTCACTGAGAGACGAGGACATTGTCCTGAGAGACGATGACATTGTCACTGAGGAGGAGGACTTTGTCACTGAGAGACGAGGACATTGTCACCGAGAAACGAGGACATTGTCACAGAGAGACGAGGACATTGTCACAGAGAGACGAGGACATTGTCACCGAGAGACGAGGTCATTGTCACTAACAGACGAGGACATTGTCACTGAGGAAGAGGATATTGTCGCTGAGGAGGAGGACATTGTCACAGAGAGACAAGGACAGTGTCCTGAGAGAGAGAAGGACATTGTCACTGAGAGACGAGGACATTGTCACAGAGAGACGAGGACATTGTCACCGAGAGACGAGGACATTGTCACTAACAGACGAGGACATTGTCACTGAGGAAGAGGATATTGTCGCTGAGGAGGAGGACATTGTCACAGAGAGACAAGGACAGTGTCCTGAGAGAGAGAAGGACATTGTCACTGAGAGACGAGGATATTGTCACTGAGAGAAAGAAGGACATTGTCACTGAGAGACGAGGACATTGTCACTGAGAGACGAGGACATTGTCACCAAGAGACGAGGACATTGTCACTGAGGAAGAGGATATAGTCACTGAGGAGCAGGACATTGTCCCTGAGAGACAAGGACATTGTCACAGAGAGACAAGGACATTGTCCTGAGAGAGAGAGAGAGAGAGAGAGAGAGAGAGAGAGAGAGAGAGAGAGAGAGAGAGAGAGAGAGAGAGAGAGAGAGAGAGAGAGAGAGAGAGAGAAGGACATTGTCACTGAGACGAGGACATTGTCACAGAAAGACAAGGACATTGTCACAGAGAGACAAGGACATTGAGAAAGAGAGAGAGAGAGAGAGAGAGAGAGAGAGAAGGAAATTGTCACTGAGAGACGAGGATATTGTCACTGAGAGACGAGGACATTGTCCTGAGAGAGAGAAAGACATTGTCACTGAGAGACGAAGACATTGTTCTGAGAGAGAGAAGGCCAATGTCACTGAGAGACGAGGACATTGTCCTGAGAGAGAGAAGGACATTGTCACTGAAAGACGAGGACATTGTCACTGAGAGACGAGGAGATTGTCACCGAGAGACAAGGACATTGTCACTGAGAGACAAGGACATTGTCACTGAGAGAGAAGGACTTTGTCCTGAAAGAGAGAAGGACATTGTCACTGAGAGACGAGGACATTGTCACTGAGGAGGAGGACTTTGTCACTGAGAGACAAGGACATTGTCACCGAGAGATGAGGACATTGTCACCGAGAGACGAGGACATTGTCACCGAGAGACGAGGACATTGTCACAGAGAGACAAGGACATTGTCACCGAGAGACGAGGTCATTGTCACTTACAGACGAGGACATTGTCACTGAGGAAGAGGATATTGTCGCTGAGGAGGAGGACATTGTCACAGAGAGACAAGGACATTGTCCTGAGAGAGAGAAGGACATTGTCACTGAGAGACGAGGATGTTGTCACTGAGAGAAAGAAGGACATTGTCACTGAGAGACGAGGACATTGTCACTGAGAGACGAGGACATTGTCACCTAGAGACGAGGACATTGTCACTGAGGAAGAGGATATTGTCACTGAGGAGGAGGACATTGTCCCTGAGAGACAAGGACATTGTCACAGAGAGACAAGGACATTGTCCTGAGAGAGAGAGAAGGACATTGTCACTGAGACGAGGACATTGTCACAGAAAGACAAGGACATTGTCACAGAGAGACAAGGACATTGAGAAAGAGAGAGAGAGAGAGAGAGAGAGAGAGAGAGAGAGAGAGAGAAGGAAATTGTCACTGAGAGACGAGGATATTGTCACTGAGAGACGAGGACATTGTCCTGAGAGAGAGAAAGACATTGTCACTGAGAGACGAAGACATTGTTCTGAGAGAGAGAAGGCCATTGTCACTGAGAGACGAGGACATTGTCCTGAGAGAGAGAAGGACATTGTCACTGAAAGACGAGGACATTGTCACTGAGAGACGAGGAGATTGTCACCGAGAGACAAGGACATTGTCACTGAGAGACAAGGACATTGTCACTGAGGAGGAGGACATTGTCCCTGAGAGACAAGGACATTGTCACAGAGAGACAAGGACATTGTCCTGAGAGAGAGAGAAGGACATTGTCACTGAGACGAGGACATTGTCACAGAAAGACAAGGACATTGTCACAGAGAGACAAGGACATTGAGAGAGAGAGAGAGAGAGAGAGAGAGAGAGACAGAGAGAGAGAGAGAGAGAGAGAGAGAGAGAGAGAGAGAGAGAAGGACATTGTCACTGAGAGACGAGGATATTGTCACTGAGAGACGAGGACATTGTCCTGAGAGAGAGAAGGACATTGTCACTGAGAGACGAAGACATTGTCCTGAGAGAGAGAAGGCCAATGTCACTGAGAGACGAGGACATTGTCACTGAGAGACGAGGAGATTGTCACGGAGAGACGAAGACATTGTCACTGAGAGACGAGGACATTGTCACCGAGAGACGAGGACATTGTCACAGAGAGACAAGGACATTGTCACCGAGAGACGAGGTCATTGTCACTTACAGACGAGGACATTGTCACTGAGGAAGAGGATATTGTCGCTGAGGAGAAGGACATTGTCACAGAGAGACAAGGACTTTGTCCTGAGAGAGAGAAGGACATTGTCACTGAGAGACGAGGATGTTGTCACTGAGAGAAAGAAGGACATTGTCACTGAGAGACGAGGACATTGTCACAAAGAGACGAGGACATCGTCACTGAGAGAGACGAGGACATTGTCACTTAAAGACGAGGACATTGTCACTGAGAGAGAGAAGGACATTGTCACAGAGAGACGAGGACATTGTCCTAAGAGAGAGAAGGACATTGTCACCGAGAGACGAGGACATTGTCACTGAGAGACGAGGACATTGTCCTGAGAGAGAGAAGGACATTGTCACTGAGAGACGAGGACATTGTCCTGAGAGAGAGAAGGACATTGTGGTCTCTGTGGCCAAACACCAGCAAGCTGAGAAGGTTCTTACCATGTGGTAGGCAGGGGTGATGTGGGTGGAGCTTCTTGACAGACGCCTGCGGTCAAAGACTCCGCCGTCTTCCCGCCTCCTGCTCCGATGGTCTGAGCCATTAGACCAAGAACGGACCCGTCCAAGCCGAGCCAGCCGGACGGCGGCCTAGAAAGCACAAAGAGTTACTGATAGGATAAGATACCTCCACCGAGGCTAGGCATTAACTTAGCGGCTAACTGGATAGACTACTGACAGGCTAATTACCAGTGTTGGGTTAGTTACTGAAAACCAGTAACTACAAACCTCGTTTCCATATGAGTTGGGAAATTGTGTTAGATGTAAATATAAACGGAATACAATGATTTGCAAATCATTTTCAACCCATATTCAGTTGAATATGCTACAAAGACAACATATTTGATGTTCAAACTGATAAACTTTTTTTTTTTTGCAAATAATCATTAACTTTGGAATTTGATGCCAGCAACACGTGACAAAGAAGTTGGGAAAGGTGGCAATAAATACTGATAAAGTTGAGGAATGCTCATCAAACACTTATTTGGAACATCCCACAGGTGAACAGGCAAATTGGGAACAGGTGGATGCCATGATTGGGTATAAAAGTAGGTTCCATGAAATGCTCAGTCATTCACAAACAAGGATGGGGTGAGGATCACCACTTTGTCAACAAATGCGTGAGCAAATTGTTGAACAGTTTAAGAAAAACCTTTCTCAACCAGCTATTGCAAGGAATTTAGGGATTTCACCATCTACGGTCCGTAATATCATCAAAGGGTTCAGAGAATCTGGAGAAATAACTGCACGTAAGCAGCTATGCCCGTGACCTTCGATCCCTCAGGCTGTACTGCATCAACAAGCGACATCAGTGTGTAAAGGATATCACCACATGGGCTCAGGAACACTTCAGAAACCCACTGTCAGTAACTACAGTTGGTCGCTACATCTGTAAGTGCAAATTAAAACTCTCCTATGCAAGGCGAAAACTGTTTATCAACAACACCCAGAAACGCCGTCGGCTTCGCTGGGCCTGAGCTCATCTAAGATGGACTGATACAAAGTGGAAAAGTGTTCTGTGGTCTGACAAGCCCACATTTCAAATTGTTTTTGGAAACTGTGGACGTCGTGTCCTCCGGACCAAAGAGAAAAAGAACCATCCGGATTGTTATAGGCGCAAAGTTGAAAAGCCAGCATCTGTGATGGTATGAGGGTGTATTAGTGCCCAAGACATGGGTAACTTACACATCTGTGAAGGCACCATTAATGCTGAAAGGTACATACAGGTTTTGGAGCAACATATGTTGCCATCCAAGCAACGTTACCATGGACGCCCCTGATTATTTCAGCAAGACAATGCCAAGCCACGTGTTACATCAACGTGGCTTCATAGTAAAAGAGTGCGGGTACTAGACTGGCCTGCCTGTAGTCCAGACCTGTCTCCCATTGAAAATGTGTGGCACATTATGAAGCCTAAAATACCACAACAGAGACCCCCGGACTGTTGAACAACTTAAGCTGTACATCAAGCAAGAATGGGAAAGAATTCCACCTGAGAAGCTTAAAAAATGTGTCTCCTCAGCTCCCAAACGTTTACTGAGTGTTGTTAAAAGGAAAGGCAATGTAACACAGTGGTGAACATGCCCTTTCCCAACTACTTTGGCACGTGTTGCAGCCATAAAATTCTAAGTTAATTATTATTTGCAAAAAAAAATTTAAGTTTATGAGTTTAAACATCAAATATGTTGTCTTTGTAGTGCATTCAATTGAATATGGGTTGAAAAAGATTTGCAAATCATTGTATTCCGTTTATATTTACATCTAACACAATTTCCCAACTCATATGGAAACGGGGTTTGTAGTTAGTTACTAGTTACTTTATTTCAAAAGTAACTCAGTTACTTACACTAAAAGTAATGCGTTACTGAGAAAAGTAACTATTTAGTTACTTATATATTTTTTTGTTTATTTTTTTAAGGCCCCCTTTAATGCCCCTTTAGCCCTTATTTCAGTACTGTTATTGCACTGGAGAATAATACAATCTGTTGATCAACTTGACATGCATTTGCATCACTGAACTCTGCTAAGCAATGTGGTCTACATACAACACACAAAGACAAAGATATGTTTCAAAGGCCCAATTTGTTTCAGGACAGAACAAATTGACAAAACTATTTTAAATAGCTGCAACATAACATACATAAGTAACAAACAGCATAATAACAACATAGCTGTAAACCAAGGAAGGCACACACTACATACACAAAGCCTAACCAGGCGTTTTTTTCTCCCAAGGAATTCTGAAATAAAATCATGTCTGAAGCCCAGAACACTACACATTTCCCCAGTTTTAGTTAAGAGATAAGGAAAGATTGGCCTGGCCCACTCGCATCCCTCTTTATGTTTGTGAACTTTATAGTCTATACATTTAGAGTAATGTGATAATCAAACACTCTAAAAGTCTAGAATGAAAGAGCAACAGTATATAAGAGAATTGACAGAGTGTGTGTACCTTCAGTGCGCGCAGTGCCTCGTTAAAATCCAGCCGCTGTTGCTTAGGAGGTGAAGTGTGTCTCTTTACTAGCTTCATCGAAGCATGTTGCTTTTGTAGCTGTTTCAGCAGATTTGAATTGCTAGGATAGGATCTTTGATCCAAGGCACAACTTACATTTAACTAAATTGTTATTTTCTTTGTGATCGACAAAAGAAAAGTAGTGAGAATATCTCCATGTTAAGAAACTCTGCTTCGGGCTTTGCCATGTCTTGTTAGTAAACACAGACACGTCCCCTCCCACACACACACATACACACAGACAGCGCGCGGCGCGTCTCTTCCTTGTCGCCTCTTCTGCAGCGCTCCAATAAAACACACTCAAATCTTCTCAGTTTCTAGCCGATACTACATAAAAAATAACGTAAAATAACGCAGTAACGCATCATGTAGTAACGGTAACTGAGTTACTGAATATAAAAAATAACGCATTAGATTACTATTTACCGCCGAAAGGAACGGCGTTACAGTAACACGTTACTTAGTAACACGTTAGTCCCAACACTGCTAATTACTACCATGAATGATTTGAAAATGATCATATGATAATTGGGACGTCTCTAAAATGGTGTCCAGAAAAAGTGTTTGAATCCTTCACACCTACCTGCTCTTGTGACCTTTAACCTTCTGTTCCGCTGTGGGCGAGCAAACACCGGATCCAAAAAGGCGTCGCCAGCGTAAACTTTGACCCTGAGTCGGACTCTCCTGCTGGGCTTCGGCGGGAGCTCCGCCCCCCGTCTCCTCCTTGTCCTGGCTGAGGACGGACTCTGGCGGACTGCCCATCCACAATGGACGTCCTCTGGGTCTCAAAGACGCCTTGTCCGAGCGACCCTCCCCTTCCCGACTAGACTCGGCGCCCTCCACCACGCCCTCCCTGGAGGGGGGCAGCTGGCAGTGTCTTCTCTCCAAAGACGTCTTCCTCTTCTCCGTCTTCACAAACTTTGAGCCTTCTGTGGACTGGTCGATGTAGACCTGGGAGGACTGCATGAGCTGGAACCACCAGCCCGCCTGTCTGTCCTTCCTCGCCTCCACGCTCTTGTCTTCTCTTTCTTGTCCAACTCCCTTCGTCCTCTGTCCTCCCGCCCCTCTGTCCTTCCACAGGTGAGCAAAGCCAGCTTCCATGGTGTCAGAAGAGGCTTCCGTCCTGGGCCAGGTGCCCTCTCGCCTGAGCCCCGCCTTCTCTTTCTTGGCCACCATGTCGCCGACGGTGGCGCTCCATCCTCTCATCAGCTGGAAGGTGGAGCGCCCCGAGCGCTCGGTCATCTGGCCGGCCGAGCACAGCTGCTCCTTGCGCCTCAGCTGCTCCTGGCCCTTCTGGAGCAGGTGTGGCTCAAAGAGCAGGTCCAGGTGGAAGGGGAGGAGCGAGAGCGGCTGCAGGAGGAGGATGAGCTCCTGGAAGAGCTGCAGACACGCCCCCTGAGACAAGGGGAGGAGACCCCAGGGACTGTAGTGGGCGGCAATGATGTCTGCAAGAAGGAAAAGGAAGAAGAAGAAGAAGAAGAAGAAGAAAGAAGGAAGAATGAAGAGAAGGAATGGAAGAAAGGAGGAAGAGAAGGAAGGAGGAAAGGAAAGCGCAGGAAGAAGAAGGTGAAGAAGAAGAATGTAGTGGAACATCACCTTCATGACACTTACCTTCGTGTGAGAAGAGGTGAGTGAACCAAAAGTCCAAAGATTTCAGGCTGCAAGAGAAGACAGATCAGAGTGTGTGGACAGGAGGACCAAAGCCAGCAGACCAAGACCAGAGAACTCACTTGAGGAGACCAAAGACGAAGGCGTTGAGTCTCATGCTGTGGTTGGTCAGCTCCGAGAACTGGCTCACCTTAGTGAACAAGTTGTGGAGGACACGTGTGGACGGGCCTGATGGAGACAACCAGGCGGGGACTATGAGACCAGACCAAGTCCACAAAGATAAATGGGGTCGGGTGCTTGTTCTCACCCAGCTGGGTGGAGGCCTCCACCAGACTCCAGGGCTGACAGCGCCGCTGTCCAATGATCAGGTCCAAGACGTAAGCCTTCAGGCCGTCCTGCAGGACTTCGTGCAGCGCTGGACACAAGTACTTGAGGATGAGGTGTCCTACGTTGGGACTCACCCAGCTGTTCCCCAGTTTAGCCTGGCACACCCAAACAGCAAGGACATTCTCTTTAGGCTTGTTCAGCAGACACATGGTCAACATGGAGGACAAGATGGTACCTTCACGTCAGGGTCTCGACTTGTCCCAAAGTGAGCCACGATCAGATCCACTGCAGTGTTGACCGCCTTCACCAGACCTGACGCAAGCAGAAACAAGGCGTGTTGAGAACACGTTGGGGACACCGCGGGGAAACGATGGGGACACTTTGGGGACACCGCGGGGCAACGATGGGGACACTTTGGGGACACGATGGGCACACGTTGGGGACACGTTGGGGACACGATGGGGACACGTTGGTGACATCATGGGGACACGTTGGGGGGGCGATGGGGACACGTTGGGGACACGATGGGGACACAATGGGGACACGTTGGGGACGCGATGGGGATATGTTGAGAACACGATGGGGACACGTTGGTGACAAGATGGGGACATGTTGGTAAAACGATGGGGACACGTTGAGGACACGATGAGGACACGATGGGGACACGTTGAGGACACGATGGGGTCACGATGGGGACGCGTTGGGGACACGTTGGGGACACAATGGGGACGCGTGGGCACACGTTGGGGACGCGTTGGGGACACGATGTGGACACGTTGGGGACACGATGGGGACACCTTGGGGACACGATGGGGACACGATGGGGACACGATGGGGACACGATGGGGACACGTTGGGGACACGTTGGTGACACGTTGGGGACACGATGCGCGGATCCTCCCCAAATTTTTGATGGTGGATCACGGTAATGGGTGAGCTGCAGTGGTGCCAACATCACCCCCTTGAGGTGGAAAATCAGAACAGCCATAACTTCCTTGGACATTGTTCGATTTTCCTGAACTTTTTGATGGTGGGTTGTGGTATAGGGTCCCACTTAACTGCATGACACCGTGGTGGTGAAATACTATAACTGTCATCACTTCCTTCCACATGCTCCCATCTTCCTAGAAATTTCTAATGGTGGGTCAGGGTGTCGGGTGGAAGAAACTGCATATTTACTACGGTGCCTTTATCACCCCCTGGTGGTGAAAAATCAAAACTCTCGTAACTTCCGTGCACATGCTCCAATTTTCCCGAACTTTTTTATATTGGGTTGGGGTGTTGGGTGCGACCTAACGTCGTCTTTACTGCAGCGCATTTTTCTCCCCTTTGTGGTGGAAAATAATAACTATCAAAACCTCCTTACACATGCTCTGACCTTCCTGAAAGTTTTGATGGCGGCTCGGGGCGTCGGGTGGGCGTGAACCCCGCGGTGCAAAGGGGAAGGGCCAGGGCCCCGTTCAGCTTTAATGTTATTAATATTACAATTATTATAGTAATTTAACAAAGTTAGCAGTGTTACAATAATGACTTTATCTAGTATGACATACTGTAACAAGGTGTACAGTAAACATCATCATACTGTAACAAGGTGTCCAGTAAACATCATCATACTGTAACAAGGTGTCCAGTAAACATCGTCATACTGTAACAAGGTGTACAGTAAATATCGTCATACTGTAACAAGGTGTACAGAAAACATCGTCATACCGTAACAAGGTGTACAGTAAATATTGTCATACTGTAACAAGGTGTACAGTAAACATCATCATACTGTAACAAGGTGTACAGTAAACATCGTCATACTGTAACAAGCTGTACAATAAACATCGTCATACTGTAACGAGGTGTACAGTAAATATCATCATGCTGTAACAAGGTGTACAGTAAACATCATCATACTGTAACAAGGTGTACAGTAAATATCATCATACTGTAACAAGGTGTACAGTAAATATAATCAAACTGTAACAAGGTGTACAGTAAACACCATCATACTGTAACAAGGTGTACAGTAAACATCATCATACTGTAACAAGGTGTACAGTAAACATCATACTGTAACTAGGTGTACAGTAAATATCATCATACTGTAACAAGGTGTACAGTAAACATCGTCATACTGTAACAAGCTGTACAGTAAACATCGTCATACTGTAACGAGGTGTACAGTAAATATCATCATACTGTAACAAGGTGTACAGTAACCACCATCATACTGTAACAAGGTGTACAGTAAACATCATCATACTGTAACAAGGTGTACAGTAAACATCATACTGTAACTAGGTGTACAGTAAACATCATCATACTGTAACAAGGTGTACAGTAAACATCATCATACTGTAACAAGGTGTACAGTAAACATTGTCATACTGTAACAAGGTGTACAGTAAACATCATTATACTATAACAAGGTGCTCACCTCTCTTGCGCGTCATGTCCACACTGAAGTGTCCCCGTGACGAAGAGGAGGAGGAGCAAGACGAAGACGGCCAGGTGTCAGGTGAGAGACAGAACTCTTCTGGCGGACGCTCGCTCACAGAGAAATAGTCCAGCAGGAAGTCGCTGGAGGTCTGCTTACCTTTCCCTGATGGACACAACACACACCTGACCATGAACACAGGAAGTGAGGGGTCACATGACACAACACACACAAGACCATGAACACAGGAAGTGAGGGTCACATGACACAACACACACAAGACCATGAACACAGGAAGTGAGGGTCACATGACACAACACACACATGACCATGAACACAGGAAGTGAGGGTCACATGACACAACCCACACATGACCATGAACACAGGAAGTGAGGGTCACATGACACAACACACACGTGACCATGAACACAGGAAGTGAGGGTCACATGACACAACACACACATGACCATGAACACAGGAAGTGAGGGTCACATGACACAGGAGAAGAAGAAGGAGCACCATGAGGGCGTCCCAGTGAGTGGCTCGACGGATGCGCGGGGAAATCGAACACGTTCCGTCTGGGCGGGCGCGTCCCGCCTCCACTCCGCGGGGCCGAGCCGGCGGGGGCGGCGGAGGAAGAGGACGAGGAAGATGAGGAGACGCCAAGAGGGTTCTGGCGCCGATACTCTCGCCACTTCAACGCCTGGGGGGAAAGGTGGTGCACTGTGGGGTGGGGGGGAGGGAAGAAGGAGAGAAGAGAGAAAGGGAAGAAGGAGAGAAGGAAAGAAGAGAGGAAGGGAAGAAAGGAAGAAGGGAAGGAGAGAAGAGTGAAAAAATATCTCATAGATTGTTCATAGGGCTGTAAAAATTGATCAATATATGGATTTATTTTCTTTATATATGGATTTATCTTCCTCGTATATGGATTTATATTCCTTATATATAGATTTATATTCCTTATACATGAATTTATATTCCTTAAAAATAGATTTATACTCCCTATACATGGATTTATATTCCTTATACATGGATTTATAATCCTTATTTACAGATTTATATTCCTAATACATGGATGTACATTCCTTATACAAACCCCGTTTCCATATGAGTTGGGAAATTGTGTTAGATGTAAATATAAACGGAATACAATGATTTGCAAATCATTTTCAACCCATATTCAGTTGAATATGCTACAAAGACAACATATTTGATGTTCAAACTGATAAACATTTTTTTTTGCAAATAATCATTAACTTTAGAATTTGATGCCAGCAACACGTGACAAAGAAGTTGGGAAAGGTGGCAATAAATACTGATAGAGTTGAGGAATGCTCATCAAACACTTATTTGGAACATCCCACAGGTGTGCAGGCTAATTGGGAACAGGTAAGTGCCATGATTGGGTATAAAACAGCTTCCCAAAAAATGGTCAGTCTTTCACAAGAAAGGATGGGGCGAGGTACACCCCTTTGTCCACAACTACGTGAGCAAATAGTCAAACAGTTTAAGAACAACGTTTCTCAAAGTGCAATTGCAAGAAATTTAGGGTTTTCAACATCTACGGTCCATAATATCATCAAAAGGTTCAGAGAATCTGGAGAAATCACTCTACGTAAGCGGCATGGCCGGAAACCAACATTGAATGACCGTGACCTTCTATCCCTCAGACGGCACTGTATCAAAAACCGACATCAATCTCTAAAGGATATCACCACATGGGCTCAGGAACACTTCAGAAAACCACTGTCACTAAATACAGTTCGTCGCTACATCTGTAAGTGCAAGTTAAAGCTCTACTATGCAAAGCAAAAGCCATTTATCAACAACATCCAGAAACGCCGCCGGCTTCTCTGGGCCCGAGATCATCTAAGATGGACTCATGCAAAGTGGAAAAGTGTTCTGTGGTCTGACGAGTCCACATTTCAAATTGTTTTTGGAAATATTCGACATCGTGTCATCCGGACCAAAGGGGAAGCGAACCATCCAGACTGTTATCAACGCAAAGTTCAAAAGCCAGCATCTGTGATGGTATGGGGGTGCATTAGTGCCCAAGGCATGGGTAACTTACACATCTGTGAAGGCACCATTAATGCTGAAAGGTACATACAGGTTTTGGAACAACATATGCTGCCATCTAAGCGCCGTCTTTTTCATGGACGCCCCTGCTTATTTCAGCAAGACAATGCCAAGCCACATTTAGCACGTGTTACAACAGCGTGGCTTCGTAAAAAAAGAGTACGAGTACTTTCCTGGCCCGCCTGCTGTCCAGACCTGTCTCCCATCGAAAATGTGTGGCGCATTATGAAGCGTAAAATACGACAGCGGAGACCCCGGACTGTTGAACGACTGATGCTCTACATAAAACAAGAATGGGAAAGAATTCCACTTTCAAAGCTTCAACAATTAGTTTCCTCAGTTTATTGAGTGTTGTTAAAAGAAAAGGTGATGTAACACAGTGGTGAACATGCCCTTTCCCAACTACTTTGGCACGTGTTGCAGCCATGAAATTCTAAGTTAATTATTATTTGCAAAAAAAAAATAAAGTTTATGAGTTTGAACATCAAATATCTTGTCTTTGTCATTGAATATGGGTTGAAAAGGATTTGCAAATTATTGTATTCCATTTATATTTACATCTAACACAAACGGGGTTTGTATATAGATTTATATTCCTTATACTTGGATTTATATTCCTTATACTTTGATTTATATTCCTTATATATAGAGTTATATTCCTTATATATGGATGTATATTCCTCTACATGGAGTAAGACGTGGTGGAGTGAAAGAGAGAAGGTAGAAGTAGAAATTACCGTTGTGCATCCTGACTACTTTGCTTGTGTCCACATGGTTTCCAGTCTTGATGCCCCCCAGTGGACTCAGGGTGTCTCTCTGCAGGACCACCCCCCTCTTTAAGTCCAGGCTGGCCGGAGGAGGGGTGGGTGAGCTCTGTTTGTGGGGGCAGGAGAGGTGGTGAGGGGGGGTGGGGCTGGGGGTGCAGGTGGAGCACGTCCCCCAACTGGTGGCCTCCTGAAGGTGCACCGGGGAGTAACTCCCCAGGGGCGACGGGCGCACCGAGTCCAGGGGAGGCGCCCCTGTGAGTACTCCGTCCTCGGCACCGCAGCAGCCTGGGGGGGCCTGCCCTGACATGTGGCCTGTGAGTAGGGGGGGCGGCGCCTTAGTCTGCGGGGGCTTGCAGGCCAGCTGGTGGTGGAAGGTGAAGGGCTGGATGGGCAGGCTGGTTGGACGCTGGTCTTTACTGTAGCGCAACACTGCTGGGTGGACGTCACACCAGGAGGACACACCACCTGCACCACACACACACACACATCTCCAGTCAGGTCCTGGAACTGCTTAAGGAACATCAACCAGGAACATGCTATGGTACCAAGAACTCTGATAGGAACTAGTTATGGTATAAATAACTCTAATAGGAACTTGTTATGGTACCAAGAATTGTGATAGTAATTTGTTATGTTACAAATAACTCTAATAGGAACTAGTTATGGTACAAATAACTCTAATAGTAACTAGTTATGGTACAAAAGACTCCAATAGGAACTAGTTATGGTACAAACAACTCTAATAGGAACTAGTTTTGGTACAAAAAACTTTAATAGGCACTAGTTTTGGTACAAAGAACTCTAATAGGAACTTGTTATGGTACAAATACCTCTAATAGGAACTTGTTATAGTACATCCATCCATTTCCATCCATTTTCTACCGCTTATTCCCTTTTGGGGTCGTGGGGGGCACTGGAGCCTATCTCAGCTACAATCGGGCGGAAGGCGGGGTACACCCTGGACAAGTCGCCACCTCATCACAGATAGACAGACAACATTCACACTCACATTCACACACTAGGGCCAATTTAGTGTTGCCAATCAACCTATCCCCAGGTGCATGTCTTTGGAGGTGGGAGGAAGCCGGAGTACCCGGAGGGAACCCACGCAGTCACGGGGAGAACATGCAAACTCCACACAGAAAGATCCCGAGGCCGGGATTGAACTCACGACTACTCAGGACCTTCGTATTGTGAGGCAGATGCACTAACACCTCTTCCACCGTGCTGCTATGGTACAAAGAACTCTAATAGGAACTTGTTGTGGCATCTTTTTAAAAAAGCCTTTTGTTGGACATATGTGTGCTAGTTCTAGCTATTAGGCTGTTCTAGTTTTTATTTTATTTTACTATTTATTTTACTCGTTGGGGGCAGCTATTTGTGGTTCTAGTGTTGTTGTTTTTAAATGCACTGTAGCACTTTGAGGTTGTTTGTTCAATATAAAGTGCTTTTAAAAATAAAATATATTATTATTATTATTATTATTATTATTATTATAATAAAGAACTGTAATAGAGACTAGTTATAGTAAAAATATCTAATAGGAACTAGTTATGGGTACAAATAACTAATAGGAACTAGTTATGGTACAAATAACGAATAATAACTAGTTATGGTACAAAGAACTCTAATAGGAACTGGTTATGGTACAAAAAACTCAAATAGGAACTTATGGTACAAATAACTCTAATAGGAACTAGTTTTGGTACAAATAACTCTAATAGGAACTAGTTATGGTACAAATAACTATAATATGAACTAGTTATGGTACAAATAACTAATAGGAACTAGTTATGGTACAAATAACTCTAATATGAACTAAGTTATGGTACAAAGAACTGTAATAGGAACTAGTTATGGTTTCCAAGAACTCTAATAGGAACTAGTTATGGTACCAAGAACCAGAGGTGTGGACTCGAGTCACATGACTTGGACTCGAGTCAGACTCGAGTCATGAATTTGATGACTTTAGACTCGACTTGACAAAATGTAAAGAGACTTGCAACTCGACTTAGACTTTAACATCAATGACTTGTGACTTCACTTGGACTTGAGCCTTTTGACTTGACATGACTTGACATGACTTGCCACTTTCCCCAAAATCCAAAGCTTAAAAAGTTATTTGGGAGCGCTCCGTATTTTTCATTTTCTTCGTCCGTCTATCAGCGTGTTGTTCCTGTCAGCTGGTGTGCTGTCAGTACAACAGCCAATCAAATTAGATCTACGTTGTTTTCATCACACATTCATCCAATCAAATTGCAGGAGAACCAATGAGGAAGAGTTGTCCAACAACGTGCCAGTGAGAAACAATTATGTTAAAGTTGGTTTCGTTTGGGTATAAAAACTACGACTTGGTCAACAAAAAACGAATTGCCGTATGCAAATCACGCAGTTCGAATATTACAGACGGAGACGCAACAACTTCCAACTTCGTTCGACATTTGAAGTTGCACAAAGAAGGGTAAGTTTTGAATGTAAGATAACGTTTATTAGCTAAGTAACGTGACTTTTATTTGCTGTGTAGTTAAATCAGTGAGGCTGCAAACTCACTGCTAACGTTATAACCATAGACATCTTATAAGTAGACGCAGCATAGAGCGCTACTGCCTACTGGCGCAGACGAGACGCGGAGCCGCCATCTTGGAGTGGTGATCCGCTCCACTCAGTGCAATTCATTTGGCAGGAGCGATGAACTGTCAGCACATTTAATTCATCTTACCACACTGAATACCACTGATTTTCACGGGCTTTTTTGTCATACGTGTAGCTATGATAACAGACACATGTTTTGGCGTGTTTTATTATTCATAGTTTGCTTAACAGTAATATAATATTCTTATACGCTATAAGTGACCAGACGTCCGAGATCAAAACTGGGAATATAATCCCAGAGAAGGGGGAAAAAAACGGTAAACTATTTTTAAGTTGAAGAAACAATATGATTAGGTTATATATACATGCGTATATCCTACATAAACAATGTATGAATACATTAGATATCTATATATCTTAGGGACCTATAGACTGTATCTCTGTTGCTGCAGCAGCAGAGAGTTTATTCTGTCTTGACACTTTGTATTGATATTTTCTATTACATTCTTCCCTTAAATGATCATGTTTGCAGTGATTGTTTTATATGTATTATTTTATGTAAGTCGCTTTGGATAAAAGTGTCTGCCAAATACTTAAACATATATAAACACCTGAAAGTCTTCATATCAGCTAAAACCACCAATCTGTTTCACTGGATTCGGAATAAAACCAAATTCTGTTTAACCCAACAATGTTAGTATTTGAATATTGTTACTTGAAGACTTATTCCTGGTTACAATTATACTGTTAAGAAAGTATTGTCTTATACTTTGCCTAAAATGAGAATGCATCATAATCAGTGGCGGCTGGTGAATTTTGTTCTTGGTGGGGCTGAAAGTTTGTAAACCAAACCCCGGTAGGGGCGTCATCCTCCCCCAGAAGATTTCTTTGTGATTTTCACATACAAATATTGAAGATCTTTGATCCTTCTCAACTCTGTGCTAATATTCTTTTCACAAAATACAACCAATAGTACGTTAATGTTAAATCTTACTTGTGAAAAGTAGTCCCCCGATTCCTATTTTCAACAGTCCGCTCATTTGAGCAGGAAAACGCTGAACACCATCTTTGTTTTCTACCTGTCAACTGTCAGTTTAGCATCTTTGTTTTCTACCTTTCAACTGTCAGTTTAGCCAAATTGCTCACGTCACAGCAACCAATGCTGCGTCTACTTATAAGACGTCTATGGTTATAAAGTCATTGCAAACACGGCAATCTGTTGCATCCACTGCAGTTCGCTACCTTATTCATACTTTTTGTCAAGTGATTTTTTTTTAAGCAGGGTTGCATGAGGTACCTATACATAACGTTACGTTAGTCAATGTATCACACACAGTAACATTATGTTAGTCAATGTATCACACACAGTAACGTAACGTTAGACGGCGGTCAGCAGCACCGCGTATTTTAGCCACCTACAAAAAGACAAACATAATCAAATAAAGGTCAGTTAAAATGTATACTATATTAAGAATATGTGTACATATAACATAGGGTCCTGACATCTAAAAAGTACAACTCTGTTCATTGTTATGTTCATATATTTGTTATGTTTTTCATGTGTACGCACACATAAACACACATACAGTATGAGATGAGATCAATGAGATAAGGTAAGAACAGGATAGAAACTGCTGTGGAACTAGTTACAATGCAATATGCCATGGAAATACAATGTTAACACTTTGGTGCAAATAAGTACAGTTGCACTTGTTTTTTTCAAATGTGTTTATTCTGTAAAGGAATGAGTTACATGTTTAAAATGACTCGTTAATAGTGCTATTTTGAAGTGCAATGTCAGCACTATCTTTTTCCCTGCAATTTCAAATGCACTTGTTTTAATAAATAAATACAGCGTTTTAAAAGCATACACAGTCTGTGTAAATATATTAGTCTGTGGTTAAACGACTTGAAAGGACTCGAAACTCAAAATGCAGGACTTGGGACTTGACTTGAGACTTTCCAGTCTTGACTTTGGACTTGACTCGGACTTGCCCTGTCTTGACTCGGGACTTGACTCGAGACTTGAGGGTAAAGACTTGAGACTTACTTGTGACTTGCAAAGCAATGACTTGGTCCCACCTCTGCCAAGAACTCTGATAGGAACTTCTGACATATTCTCATGATCTCATCTCAGATGGTGTGTACAAATGCAGGTGACAAATAAAACACAAAAACTGCCCAGTCATCGCACGCACGCACGCACACGCACGCACGCACGTATGAGGGGCCGTTAAGGACATTATTCAGAATTACCTCTTACATACACTACTGAAATGCTCTCACACAAACAACTGAAATCTTTTTCTTTTATACCCACTACTGAAACACTCTTATAAACACTACTGAAATGCTCTTACATACACAACTGAAATGCTCTCACATAAACAACTGAAATCTTTTTCTTTTATACACACTACTGAAACAATCTTATAAACACTACTGAAACACTCTTATAAACACTACTGAAATGCTCTTACATACGCTACTGAAACACTCTTATAAACACTACTGAAACACTCTTACATACACTACTGAAACACTCTTATAAACACTACTGAAATGCTCTTACATACACTACTGAAACACTCTTATAAACACTACTGAAACACTCTTATAAACACTACTGAAACATTCTTACATACACTACTGAAACACTCTTATAAACACTACTGAAACACTCTTACAAACACTACTGAAACATTCTTACATACACTACTGAAACACTCTTATAAACACTACTGAAACACTCTTACAAACACTACTGAAACATTCTTACATACACTACTGAAACACTCTTATAAACACTACTGAAACATTCTTACATACACTACTGAAACACTCTTATAAACACTACTGAAATGTTTTTGTCTCACGCACGCACACACACACACACACACACACACACACCTGGAATTATTTTTCACTTGTATGTATAAACGGATTTCACCTGTGTGTGTGTGTGTGCTTTTTACACGTGCGTGTGAGAGACAACAATTTCAGTAGTATGTGTACAAAGATTTCAGTTATATGTATGAGCGCATCTTACCAGTGTGTATGCGAGCATTTTACCAGTGTGTGTAAGAGCATCTTACTAGTGTGTGTGAGCGATGTTGCATTCCGGTTCCGGTCGCCAATAATCCCCGCCCCTTTTCAGACAAGTTTTTATTTTTTTTATTTTTTTATTTTTTTTAAAAGCCAAGTTGTGGACAAAATGTCTGCCGACAAGTCGCTTAACCGAGGTGGGAGCTCCACTTCATAATTTGAGGGCTTCAGCTGAGAATATAAGAACACTTTCAATGCAACAAGGGTCGGGCTGGCGCCGTGGGTCGTCCCTGCAGGACGCGGCACCTGAGCGGCCGCACAGGTGCAGCCAAGCAGCCAAGCAGCCTGGAGCAAATGTTACCTTGCGAGTTTGCACCGCACATATGCAACGTTTCAGTTCATGGACATCGGAGCAAGCGGAGGAAAAGGTAATTAGACATTATTTATTTCTAAATGATTGTAGAATCACACGAAATGTAAGGCGACATGGGATTGTAGTGAGCTACAATGGTAACATGTCGAAATGTGAGTCACGTCGTGGTACGTCAGTAGCTGATCAAATACTAATGATAATGGATTACATTTATTTAGCGCTTTTCTATCGACTTGATAAGGGGTCCCCAAACTACGGTTACGGCCCGCCAAAGTCCAACATCCAGCCCGCTGGAAAAAATATGTTGTATTATTATTTTCAATCTGTCTTTTCTAATCCATATTTTGGTGTCCCCTAGCCGCTCAGGCAAATCATATTGTCTAAAAATGCATTTCCCTGTATGACTTATATCGTCTTAGCTGTTTTCATGTGATCTGATTGTTACATTCTTATTTCAGAGTCACCACGCAGCTGCATGACCATTTCAACAAAGACGGAATAAACAACCTCTGGATTCATGGAACTTCTCTGCACACAAATATATTAATTGGAATATTCAATAAATTTCACATAGAAACATTGTGATTATTATTTTCAACAGTGTGTTGAAAACAACCTTTTTTGGCTCAGAAAGGTTCCTTATGTCTTATTATTCATATGCTTTCAATACTTGTCGGTGTGTAATTCTAGACATAGATGTAAACATTAATGAGACAACAATGAACATTTTTCAACAAGTGAACCCACTTGAAAATGATGGCAACTATGGAATAGACATTTTCACTTCAATTCTGCACTTTATTCAGTGAACATGGGAATTATAAGGTTTGTTAAAATGTTTTCTTCACTTGTGCAGTGTATTCTGCAAATTAACATTTTGTTTAAACATTTTGTAAAAAATAAATAAATAAGGAACCTGTTATACAGACCTGTATGAAGTTGCCCACTTTATTATTGCAAATATCAAAATAACACTTCAGTGCCCCTCCCGAAAATCTCCCGGGGCAACCATACTACCGAATTTCTCCCGATTTTCACCCGTACAACAATATTAAGGGCGTGCCGTCATGGCACTGCTTTTAGCGTCCTCTACAACCTGTCGGCGCGTCCGCTTTTTCACCATACAAACAGCGTACCGGCCCAGACACATGTTGTACTGTATTTTTCGGATTATAAATCGCAGTTTTTTTCATAGTTTGGCCGGGGGTGCGACTTATACTCATATATAAGTCGCACTGGAGTATAAGTCGCATTTTTTGGGGACATTTATTTGATAAAAGCCAACAGCAAGAATAGACATTTGAAAGGCAATTTAAAATAAATAAAGAATAGTGAACAACCGGCTGAATAAGTGTACGTTATATGAGGCATAAATAACCAACTGGTATGTTAACGTAACATATTATGGTAAGAGTCATTCAAATAACTATAACATATAGAACATGCTATACGTTTACCAAACAATCTGTCACTCCTAATCGCTAAATCCGATGAAATCTTATACGTCTAGTCTCTTACGTGAATGAGATAAATAATATTATTTGATATTTTATGCTAATGTGTTAATAATTTCACACATAAGTCGCTCCTGAGTATAAGTCGCACCCCCGGCCAAACTATGAAAAAAACTGCGATTTATAATCCGAAAAATACAGTACAACATGTGTCTGGGCCGGTACGCTGTTTGTATGGTGAAAAAGCGGACGCGCCGACAGGTTGTAGAGGACGCTAAAAGCAGTGCCATGACGGCACGCCCTTAATATTGTTGTACGGGTGAAAATCGGGAGAAATTCGGTAGTATGGTTGCCCCGGGAGATTTTCGGGAGGGGCACTGAAGTGTTATTTTGATATTTGCAATAATAAAGTGGGCAACTTCATACAGGTCTGTATAACAGGTTCCTTATTTATTTATTTTTTACAAAATGTTTAAACAAAATGTTAATTTGCAGAATACACTGCACAAGTGAAGAAAACATTTTAACAAACCTTATAATTCCCATGTTCACTGAATAAAGTGCAGAATTGAAGTGAAAATGTCTATTCCATAGTTGCCATCATTTTCAAGTGGGTTCACTTGTTGAAAAATGTTCATTGTTGTCTCATTAATGTTTACATCTATGTCTAGAATTACACACCGACAAGTATTGAAAGCATATGAATAATAAGACATAAGGAACCTTTCTGAGCCAAAAAAGGTTGTTTTCAACACACTGTTGAAAATAATAATCACAATGTTTCTATGTGAAATTTATTGAATATTCCAATTAATATATTTGTGTGCAGAGAAGTTCCATGAATCCAGAGGTTGTTTATTCCGTCTTTGTTGAAATGGTCATGCAGCTGCGTGGTGACTCTGAAATAAGAATGTAACAATCAGATCACATGAAAACAGCTAAGACGATATAAGTCATACAGGGAAATGCATTTTTAGACAATATGATTTGCCTGAGCGGCTAGGGGACACCAAAATATGGATTAGAAAAGACAGATTGAAAATAATAATACAACATATTTTTTCCAGTGCACGTCGCACACACAAAAACACACACACACACACACACACACACACACACACACACACACACACACACACACACACACACACACACACACACACACACACACACACACACTGCTGTTTGTCACAGTGGATCTAGACAATTTCTCTGCTGTCTTCACTGGACCTTCACGTTGTGTGCGTGCGTGCGTGCGTGCGTGCGTGCGTGCGTGCGTGCGTGCGTGCGTGCGTGCGTGCGTGCATGCGTGCGTATGAGGGGCCGTGAGGGACATTATTCAGAATTACCTCTTACATACACTACTGAAATGCTCTCACACAAACAACTGAAATCGTTTTCTTTTATACACACTACTGAAACACTCTTATAAACACTACTGAAATGCTCTTACATACACTACTGAAATGCTCTCACATAAACAACTGAAATGTTTTTCTTTTATACACACTACTGAAACACTCTTATAAACACTACTGAAATGCTCTTACGTACACTACTGAAACACTATTATAAACACTACTGAAATGCTCTTACATACACTACTGAAACACTCTTACATACACTACTGAAACACTCTTACAAACACTACTGAAATGCTCTTACATACACTACTGAAACACTCTTATAAACACTACTGAAACACTCTTATAAACACTACTGAAACGCTCTTATAAACACTACTGAAAAACTCTTACATACACTACTGAAACACTCTTATAAACACTACTGAAACACTCTTACATACACTACTGAAACACTCTTACAAACACTACTGAAACACTCTTATAAACACTACTGAAACACTCTTATAAACACTACTGAAACATTCTTACATACACTACTGAAACACTCTTATAAACACTACTGAAACACTCTTACATACACTACTGAAACACTCTTACATACACTACTGAAACACTCTTATAAACACTACTGAAACACTCTTATAAACACTACTGAAACACTCTTACATACACTACTGAAACACTCTTATAAACACTACTGAAACACTCTTATAAACACTACTGAAACACTCTTATAAACACTACTGAAACATTCTTACATACACGACTGAAACACTCTTATAAACACTACTGAAACATTCTTACATACACTACTGAAACACTCTTATAAACACTACTGAAATGTTTTTGTCTCACGCACACACACACACACACACACGGAATTATTTTTCACTAGTATGTATAAACGGATTCCACCTGTGTGTGTGTGTGTGTGCTTTTTACACGTGCGTGTGAGAGACAACAATTTCAGTAGTATGTGTGCAAAGATTTCAGTTATATGTATGAGCGCATCTTACCAGTGTGTATGCAAGCATTTTACCAGTGTGTGTAAGAGCATCTTACTAGTGTGTGTGAGCGATGTTGCATTCCGGTTCCGGTCACCAATAATCCCCGCCCCTTTTCAGACAAGTTTTTTTTTTTTCTTTCTTTTTTTTTTTTTTTTTTAAAGCCAAGTTGTGGACAAAATGTTTGCCGACAAGTAGCTTAACCGAGGTGGGAGCTCCACTTCATAATTTGAGGGCTTCAGCGGAGAATATAACAACACTTTCAATGCAACAAGGATCGGGCTGGCGCCGTGGGTGGCCCTGCAGGACGCGGCACCTGAGCGGCCACACAGGTGCCTTTCTCCTCCCGACAGCCAAGCAGTCTGGAGCAAATGTTACCTTGCGAGTTTACATCGCACATATGCAACGTTTCAGTTCATGGACATCGAAGCAAGAGGAGGAAAAGGTAATTAGACATTATTTATTTCTAAATGATTGTTGAATCCCACGAAATGTAAGGCGACATGGCATTGTAGTGCGCTACAATGGTAACATGTCGAAATGTGAGTCACGTCGTGGTACGTCAGTAGCTAATCAAATACTAATGATAATGGATTACATTTATTTAGCGCTTTTCTATCGACTAGATAAGGGGTCCCCAAACTACGGCCCGCGGGCCGGTTACGGCCCGCCAAAGTCCAACATCCGGCCCGCTGGAAAAAAAATATTTTATATTATTATTTTCAATCTGTCTTTTCTAATCCATATTTTGGTGTCCCCTAGCCGCTCAGGCTAATCATATTGTCTAAAAATGCATTTCCCTGTATGACTTATATCGTCTTAGCTGTTTTCATGTGATCTGATTGTTACATTCTTATTTCAGAGGCATGACCATTTCAACAAAGACGGAATAAACAACCTCTGGATTCATGGAACTTCTCTGCACACAAATATATTAATTGGAATATTCAATAAATTTCACATAGAAACATTGTGATTATTATTTTCAACAGTGTGTTGAAAACAACCTTTTTTGGCTCAGAAAGGTTCCTTATGTCTTATTATTCATATGCTTTCAATACTTGTCGGTGTGTAATTCCAGACATAGATGTAAACATTAATGAGACAACAATGAACATTTTTCAACAAGTGAACCCACTTGAAAATGATGGCAACTATGGAATAGACATTTTCACTTCAATTCTGCACTTTATTCAGTGAACATGGGAATTATAAGGTTTGTTAAAATGTTTTCTTCACTTGTGCAGTGTATTCTGCAAATTAACATTTTGTTTAAACATTTTGTAAAAAAACAAAAAAAAACAAGGAACCTGTTATACAGACCTGTATGAAGTTGCCCACTTTATTATTGCAAATATCAAAATAACACTGCAATACGTTTGTGCTGTGAACATTTATGTTTCTACCGTTGAGGTTTTTAAGTTATTTTAAAATACATGTTCTGACTAGTAATGTCATCCAGCCCCCATTATCTCACACACTTTGTCAAAATCTCCCCAAACGTTTGTGATACACAATGTTTTTGTTTGTGATTATTGTATTTAGGTTTGGGGCTAGGTGTAAATATTAACACATTAACTTAAACTATAATTTTGGACCCAAAAAATATTCAGCACAAACAATTGGGACAAGTTTGGGAAGATTTTGAGGAGGTGGGGGGGCTGGATGACATCACCTGTCAGAAAATCTATTTTGGAATAACAACAAACTTAACAGCACAAACACTTTTTTTTACAGCACAAACCAATGGCAGTGTTGTTTTAATATTTGCAATGGTAAGGGGTTTGGGCAATAAACTTAAGCCAGGTGTCATACAAGGCATATGTTCAGCTTATTTGTTTACATTTTAACTGTCCAAACAAGTATATGTTAAAAGACAGTTTGGCAAGAATATAAAATGTGCCGTCAAAATAAATGTGTGTGTGTGTGTGTGTGTGTGTGTGTGTGCGTGAGACAAAAACATTTCAGTAGTGTTTATAAGAGTGTTTCAGTAGTGTATGTAAGAATGTTTCAGTAGTGTTTATAAGAGTGTTTCAGTCGTGTATGTAAGAATGTTTCAGTAGTGTTTATAAGAGTGTTTCAGTAGTGTTTATAAGAGTGTTTCAGTAGTGTTTATAAGAGTGTTTCAGTAGTGTATGTAAGAGTGTTTCAGTAGTGTTTATAAGAGTGTTTCAGTAGTGTTTATAAGAGTGTTTCAGTAGTGTATGTAAGAGTGTTTCAGTAGTGTATGTAAGAGTGTTTCAGTAGTGTTTATAAGAGTGTTTCAGTAGTGTATGTAAGAATGTTTCAGTAGTGTTTATAAGAGTGTTTCAGTAGTGTTTATAAGAGTGTTTCAGTAGTGTATGTAAGAGTGTTTCAGTAGTGTTTATAAGAGTGTTTCAGTAGTGTATGTAAGAGTTTTTCAGTAGTGTTTATAAGAGCGTTTCAGTAGTGTTTATAAGAGTGTTTCAGTAGTGTTTATAAGAGTGTTTCAGTAGTGTATGTAAGAGCATTTCAGTAGTGTTTGTAAGAGTGTTTCAGTAGTGTATGTAAGAGTGTTTCAGTAGTGTATGTAAGAGCATTTCAGTAGTGTTTATAAGAGTGTTTCAGTAGTGTACGTAAGAGCATTTCAGTAGTGTTTATAAGAGTGTTTCAGTAGTGTGTATAAAAGAAAAACATTTCAGTTGTTTATGTGAGAGCATTTCAGTAGTGTATGTAAGAGCATTTCAGTAGTGTTTATAAGAGTGTTTCAGTAGTGTGTATAAAAGAAAACGATTTCAGTTGTTTGTGTGAGAGCATTTCAGTAGTGTATGTAAGAGGTAATTCTGAATAATGTCCCTCACGGCCCCTCATACGCACGCATGCACGCACGCACGCACCCACGCACGCACGCACGCACACACACACACACAACGTGAAGGTCCAGTGAAGACAGCAGAGAAATTGTCTAGATCCACTGTGACAAACAGCAGTGTGTGTGTGTGTGTGTGTGTGTGTGTGTGTGTGTGTGTGTGTGTGTGTGTGTGTGTGTGTGTGTGTGTGTGTGTGTTTTTGTGTGTGCGACGTGCACTACATTGTGCAAGCTGTTTGTCAGTTTCAGGCCGGCCTCCTGCTCAGGCAGAGTGCAATGGCGGTGTCGGCCACAGGGGGCAGAATGGAACTATGGTGGCGAAGAAGGAGGAGGATTCACACACCCCCTGCAGACCTCCGACCATCCCTTCCCAGGTGCCATCAGCCGCCATCTTTGCTTCTCACTCGCGCCTTCCCGTCCTCATAGGAAGCACGCGGCTTCTCGTTAGCACCATTAGCAAGGGCGACGCCCACCGCAGGCTTTCAACAACAAAGATGGCCGCTGAATAAAAGGTGACTAATATCTCAACTCATGTAGGATAATATTGTGATTGTGCATATAATATGTGTAATATAACATATATAATATGTGTAATATAACATATATAATATGTGTAATATAATATATATACTATGTGTAATATAACATATATAATGTGTAATATAATATGTACAATATGTGTAATATAACATATATATGTGCAATATAACATATATAATATGTGTAATATAACATATGTATTATGTGTAATATAGCAAATATACAATGTGTAATATAACATATTATTTATTATTATTATATATAATATGTGTAATATAACATTTATAATATGTGTAATATAATATATATGTGTAATATAACATATATAATGTGTAATATAACATATATAATATGTGTAATATAACATATATACTATGTGTAATATAACATATATAATGTGTAATATAATATGTATAATATGTGTAATATAATATATAATATGTGCAATATAACATATATAATATGTGTAATATAACATATATCATATGTGTAATATAGCAAATATACTATGTGTAATATAACATATATAATATGTGTAATATAACATATATAATATGTGTAATATAATGTATATAATATGTGTAATATAACATATATAATATGTGTAATATAACATACATAATGGCTCATAGGACTCTGGAGACAGCGGACAGGTACCGACAGGCCAAGCTGTGTGCGGCTTCAGTGGTCGGTTCAACTCGGACATGGGAGGAGTTCGGGGAAGCCATGGAAAACTTCCGGACGGCTTTGAAGCGATTCTGGACCACCATCCGCAGCCTCAGGAAGGGGGAAGCAGTGTCCTGTCAACAACACCGTGAATGGTGCGGATGGTGTTTTGCTGACCTCGACTGCGGATGTTGTGGATCGGTGGAGGGAATACTTCGAAGACCTCCTCAATCCCACCAACACGTCTTCCTATGAGGAAGCAGTTCCTGGGGAATCTGTAGTGGGCTCTCGTATTTCTGGGGCTGAGGTTGCTGAGGTAGTTAAAAAGCTCCTCGGTGGCAAGGCCCCGGGGGTGGATGAGATCCGCCCGGAGTTCCTTAAGGCTCTGGATGCTGTGGGGCTGTCTTGGTTGACAAGACTCTGCAGCATCGCGTGGACATCGGGGGCGGTACCTCTGGATTGACAGAAGGGGAACCGGAGGATGTGTTCCAACTATCGTGGGATCACACTCCTCAGCCTTCCCGGTAAGGTCTATTCAGGTGTACTGGAGGAACAGTGTGGTTTTCGTCCTGGTCGTGGAACTGTGGACCAGCTCTATACTTCCAGCAGGGTCCTTGAGGGTGCATGGGAGTTTGCTCAACCAGTCTACATGTGCTTTGTGGACTTGGAGAAGGCATTCGACCGTGTACCCCGGGAAGTCCTGTGGGGAGTGCTCAGAGAGTATGGGTATCGGACTGTCTGATTGTGGCGGTCCGCTCTCTGTACGATCAGTGTCAGAGCTGGGCTGCCCTTTGTCACCGATTATGTTCATTACTTTTATGGACAGAATTTCTAGGCGCAGTCAGGGCGTTGAGGGGATCCGGTTTGGTGGCTGCAGGATTAGGTCTCTGCTTTTTGCAGATGATGTGGTCCTGATGGCTTCATCTGGCCAGGATCTTCAGCTCTCACTGGATCGGTTCACAGCCAAGTGTGAAGGGACTGGGATGAGAATCAGCACCTCCAAGTCCGAGTCCATGGTTCTCGCCCGGAAAAGGGTGGAGTGCCATCTCCGGGTTGGGGAGGAGACCCTGCCCCATGTGGAAGAGTTCAAGTACCTCGGAGTCTTGTTCACGACAGGTGGATTGGTGCAGCGTCTTCAGTAATGCGGACGCTGTATCGATCCGTTGTGGTGAAGAAGGAGCTGAGCCGGAAGGCAAAGCTCTCAATTTACCGGTCGATCTACATTCCCATCCTCACCTACGGTCATGAGATTTGGGTTATGACCAAAAGGACAAGATCACGGGTACAAGCGGCCGAAATGAGTTTCCTCCGCCGGGTGGCAGGACTCTCCCTTAGAGATAGGGTGAGAAGCTCTGTCATCCGGGAGGAGCTCAAAGTAAAGCCGCTGCTCCTCCACATCGAGAGGAGCCAGATGAGGAGGTTCGGGCATCTGGTCAGGATGCCCCCCGAACGCCTACCTAGGGAGGTGTTTAGGCCAAGTCCGACCGGTAAGAGGCCACGGGGAAGACCCGGGATACGTTAGGAAGACTATGTCTCCCGGCTGGCCTGGGAACGCCTCGGGATCCCCCGGGAAGAGCTGGACAAAGTGGCTGGGGAGAGGAAAGTCTGGGCTTCTCTGCTTAGGCTGCTACCCGGGCGACCTGACCTCGGATAAAGCGGAAGATGGATGGATGGATGGATAACATATATAAACTGAGCTACGGTGTGGAACAATTTCCCTTGTGGCTCATTATAGTTTGTCTAATGTCTAATAGTATGTGTAATATAACATATACTATGTGTAATATAACATTTGTGTAATATAACATATATACTATGTGTAATATAACATTTGTGTAATACAACATATATAATATGTGTAATATAACATATGTGTAATATAACATGTAATATGTGTAATATAACATATAATATATCTAATACAACATATGTGTAATATAACATATATATAACATATAATATGTGTAATATAACATATATGTGTAATATAACATTTGTGTAAAATAACATCTATAATATGTGTAATATAACATATGTGTAATATAACATGTAATATGTGTAATATAACATATAATATATCTAATTCAACATATGTTTAATATAACATACATATATATAACATATAATATGTGTAATATAACATATATGTGTAATATAACATATATGTGTAATATAACATATAAAATATAATATAACACAAAAAAGGGACAAGCGGTAGAAAATGGATGGATGGATATATGTGTAATATAACATAATATCTGTAATATAACATATACCGGTAATATCTGTAATATAACATAATATATATAATACAACATATATGTGTAATATAACATAATATATATAATATAACATAATATATATAACATAATATGTGTAATATAAAATATAATATGTATAATATACCTTTTATAATATGTGTAATATAAAATATATATAATATAATATATAAGATAATGTATATAATAATATAACATATAAGATAATGTATATAATAATATAATATATAAGATAATGTAAATAATAATATAATATAGCAAAGTGAAGTGAACTCCTCTCTGAGCTGCCACCTTAACGTGGTAGAGGAGTTTGCGTGTCCCAATGATCCTAGGAGCTATGTTGTCCGGGGGCTTCCATGCCCCCTGGTAGGGTCTCCCAAGACAAACAGGTCCTAGGTGAGGGATCAGACAAAGAGCAGCTCGAAGACTTCTATGGAAATGCAAGAACCGAGACTCAGATTTCCCTCGCCCGGACGCGGGTCACCGGGGCCCCCCTCCGGAGCCAGGCCCGGAGTTGGGGCACGATGGCGAGCGCCTGGTGGCCGGGCCTGTCCCCATGGGGCCCGGCCGGGCACAGCCCGAAGAGGCAACGTGGGTCCCCCCTCCAATGGGCTCACCACCCATAGCAGGGGCCATAGAGGTCGGGTGCAATGTGAGCTGGGCGGTAGCCGAAGGCAGGGCACTTGGAGGTCCGATCCTCGGCTACAGAAGCTAGCTCTTGGGACGTGGAACGTCACCTCGCTGGGGGGGAAGGAGCCTGAGCTAGTGCGCGAGGTAGAGAAGTTCCGGTTGGATATAGTCGGACTCACCTCGACGCACAGCAAGGGCTCTGGAACCAGTTCTCTCGAGAGGGGATGGACTCTCTTCCACTCTGGCGTTGCCAGCAGTGAGAGGCGACGGGCTGGGGTGGCAATTCTTGTTGCCCCCCGGCTCAGAGCCTGCATGTTGGAGTTCAACCCGGTGGACGAGAGGGTAGCTTCCCTCCGCCTTCGGGTGGGGGGACGGGTCCTGACTGTTGTTTGCGCTTACGCGCCAAGCAGCAGCTCAGAGTACCCACCCTTTTTGGATTCACTCGAGGGAGTACTTGAGAGTGCTCCCCCGGGTGATTCCCTCGTTCTACTGGGGGACTTCAACGCTCATATTGGCAACGACAGTGAAACCTGGAGAGGCGTGATTGGGAAGAATGGCCGCCCGGATCTGAACCCAAGTGGTGTTTTGTTATTGGACTTTTGTGCCCGTCACGGATTGTCCATAACGAACACCATGTTCAAGCATAAGGGTGTCCATATGTGCACTTGGCACCAGGACACCCTAGGCCGCAGTTCTATGATCGACTTTGTAGTTGTGTCATCGGATTTGCGGCCTCATGTTTTGGACACTCGGGTGAAGAGAGGGGCGGAGCTTTCTACCGATCACCACCTGGTGGTGAGTTGGCTGCGATGGTGGGGGAGGATGCCGGACAGACCTGGCAGGCCCAAACGCATTGTGAGGGTTTGCTGGGAACGTCTGGCAGAGTCTCCTGTCAGAGAGAGTTTCAATTCCCACCTCCGGAAGAACTTTGAACATGTCACGAGGGAGGTGCTGGACATTGAGTCCGAGTGGACCATGTTCCGCACCTCTATTGTCGAGGCGGCTGATTGGAGCTGTGGCCGCAGGGTAGTTGGTGCCTGTCGTGGCGGTAATCCTAGAACCCGTTGGTGGACACCGGCGGTGAGGGATGCCGTCAAGCTGAAGAAGGAGTCCTATCGGGTTCTTTTGGCTCATGGGACTCCTGAGGCAGCGGACAGGTACCGACAGGCCAAGCGGTGTGTGGCTTCAGCGGTCGCGGAGGCAAAAACTCGGACATGGGAGGAGTTCGGGGAAGCCATGGAAAACGACTTCCGGACGGCTTCGAAGCGATTCTGGACCACCGTCCACCGCCTCAGGAAGGGGAAGCAGTGCACTACCAACACCGTGTATGGTGCGGATGGTGTTCTGCTGACCTCAACTGTGGAAGTTGTGGATCGGTGGAGGGAATACTTCGAAGACCTCCTCAATCCCACCAACACGTCTTCCTATGAGGAAGCAGTGCCTGAGGAATCTGTGGTGGGCTCTCCTATTTCTGGGGCTGAGGTTGCTGAGGTAGTTAAAAAGCTTCTCGGTGGCAAGGCCCCGGGGGTGGATGAGATCCGCCCGGAGTTCCTTAAGGCTCTGGATGCTGTAGGGCTGTCTTGGTTGACAAGACTCTGCAGCATCGCGTGGACATCGGGGGCAGTACCTCTGGATTGGCAGACCGGGGTGGTGGTTCCTCTCTTTAAAAAGGGGAACCGGAGGGTGTGTTCTAACTATCGTGGGATCACACTCCTCAGCCTTCCCGGTAAGGTCTATTCAGGTGTACTGGAGAGGAGGCTACGCCGGATAGTCGAACCTCGGATTCAGGAGGAACAGTGTGGTTTTCGTCCTGGTCGTGGAACTGTGGACCAGCTCTATACTCTCGGCAGGGTCCTTGAGGGTGCATGGGAGTTTGCCCAACCAGTCTACATGTGCTTTGTGGACTTGGAGAAGGCATTCGACCGTGTCCCTCGGGAAGTCCTGTGGGGAGTGCTCAGAGAGTATGGGGTTTCGGACTGTCTGATTGTGGCGGTCCGCTCCCTGTATGATCAGTGTCAGAGCTTGGTTCGCATTGCCGGCAGTAAGTCGGACACGTTTCCGGTGAGGGTTGGACTCCGCCAAGGCTGCCCTTTGTCACCGATTCTGTTCATAACTTTTATGGACAGAATTTCTAGGCGCAGTCAAGGCGTTGAGGGGATCCGGTTTGGTGGCTGCAGGATTAGGTCTCTGCTTTTTGCAGATGATTTGGTCCTGATGGCTTCATCTGGCCAGGATCTTCAGCTCTCACTGGATCGGTTCGCAGCTGAGTGTGAAGCGACTGGGATGAGAATCAGCACCTCCAAGTCCGAGTCCATGGTTCTCGCCCGGAAAAGGGTGGAGTGCCATCTCCGGGTTGGGGAGGAGATCTTGCCCCAAGTGGAGGAGTTCAAGTACCTCGGAGTCTTGTTCACGAGTGGGGGAAGAGTGGATCGTGAGATCGACAGGCGGATCGGTGCGGCGTCTTCAGTAATGCGGACGCTGTATCGATCCGTTGTGGTGAAGAAGGAGCTGAGCCGGAAGGCAAAGCTCTCAATTTACCGGTCGATCTACGTTCCCATCCTCACCTATGGTCATGAGCTTTGGGTTATGACCGAAAGGACAAGATCACGGGTACAAGCGGCCGAAATGAGTTTCCTCCGCCGGGTGGCGGGGCTCTCCCTTAGAGATAGGGTGAGAAGCTCTGTCATCCGGGGGGAGCTCAAAGTAAAGCCGCTGCTCCTCCGCATCGAGAGGAGCCAGATGAGGTGGTTCGGGCATCTGGTCAGGATGCCACCCGAGCGCCTCCCTAAGGAGGTGTTTAGGGCATGTCCGACCGGTAGGAGGCCACGAGGAAGACCCAGGACACGTTGGGAAGACTATGTCTCCCGGCTGGCCTGGGAACGCCTCGGGATCCCCCGGGAGGAGCTGGACGAAGTGGCTGGGGAGAGGGAGGTCTGGGCTTCCCTGCTTAGGCTGCTGCCCCCGCGACCCGACCTCGGATAAGCGGAAGAAGATGGATGGAAAGTGAAGTGAATTATATTTATATAGCGCTTTTCTCAAGTGACTCAAAGCGCTTTGCATTGTGAAACCCAATATCTAAGTTACATTTTTAAACCAGTGTGGGTGGCACTGGGAGCAGGTGGGTAAAGTGTCTTGCCCAAGGACACAACGGCAGTGACTAGGATGGCAGAAGCGGGGATCGAACCTGCAACCCTGAAGTTGCTGGCACGGCCACTCTACCAACCGAGCTATACCGCCCCTATAATATAACATACAATATATATAACATAATATGTGTAATATAAAATATAATATGTGTAAAATAACATATAATATGTATAACATCCATCCATCCATTTTCTACCGCTTATTCCCTTTGGGGTCGCGGGGGGCGCTGGAGCCTACCTCAGCTACAATCGGGCGGAAGGCGGGGTACACCCTGGACAAGTCGCCACCTCATCGCAGGGCCAACACTTGTGTAATATAAAATATAATATGTGTAATATAACATATAATATGTATAACATAATATGTGCAATATAAAATATAATATGTGTAATATAACATATAATATGTATAATATACCTTTTATAATATGTGTAATATAAAATATATATAATATAATATATAAGATAATGTATATAATAATATAACATATAAGAAAATGTATATAATAATATAATATATAAGATAATGTAAATAATAATATAATATATATAATATAATAAAACAATATAACAAACCTCCATCCTGGGCGGCGTCTGCATGGCGTCCTCCAGTGATGGATGACACAGCGTCAACACAACTCTCCAGGACGGGGGAGAACTCTGTGGAGGAGAAGGGGTCCGCCTTGAGGGACGGCGAGCCTCCGTGTCTTCGCTTGCTCCTGGCGATCTCAGCGAAGGAGGTGACTCGCGGCGGCGGGGGCGGGGTGAGGGCGGCGCCCTCGCTGAGGCGGACCGGGCAGCTCAGCATGCGCTCCAGAGAGCCCGGCCTCGCACACGGAGACTTGTCCAGGTGGCGGTCGTAGCTGCGGGAGCGCAGGCGTGCAGTGGAGGAGGAGGAGGACGAGGCCCCGATGACACCCTGGCCCCCCATGGGAGGGGAGGTGTTGACGTACACTCGACCCTGGATGACCATGTCAGCGTCTTTGCCCAGCACCTGATCGCCATCTTCGTCCTCGCCAACTTCGTCCTCGCCAACTTCGTCCTCGCCGTCTTTGTCCTCGCCGTCTTTGTCCTCGCCATCTTTATCCTCGTCATCGTCCTCATCCCGCTGGAGGACAAGTCAAACTTTGCACTCAATCACTGTTTCTCCAACACAATACTTGCATCAGTACACTTCAGTAAGTACACTTGGCACACTTACAAACCCCGTTTCCATATGAGTTGGAAAATTGTGTTAGATGTAAATATAAACGGAATACAATGATTTGAAAATCATTTTCAACCCATATTCAGTTGAATATGCTACAAAGACAACATATTTGATGTTCAAAGTGATAAACTTTTTTTCTTTGCAAATAATCATTAACTTTATAATTTGATGCCAGCAACACGTGACAAAAAAGTTGGGAAAGGTGGCAATAAATACTGATAAAGTTGTGGAATGCTCATCAAACACTTATTTGGAACATCCCACAGGTGAACAGGCAAATTGGGAACAGGTGGGTGCCATGATTGCGTATAAAAGTAGATTCCATGAAATGCTCAGTCATTCACAAACAAGGATGGGGCGAGGGTCACCACTTTGTCAACAAATGCGTGAGCAAATTGTTGAACAGTTTAAGAAAAATCTTTCTCAACCAGCTATTGCAAGGAATTTAGGGATTTCACCATCTACGGTCCGTAATATCATCAAAGGGTTCAGAGAATCTGGAGAAATCACTGCACGTAAGCAGCTAAGCCCGTGACCTTCGATCCCTCAGGCTGTACTGCATCAACAAGCGACATCAGTGTGTAAAGGATATCACCACATGGGCTCAGGAACACTTCAGAAACCCACTGTCAGTAACTACAGTTGGTCGCTACATTTGTAAGTGCAAGTTAAAACTCTCCTATGCAAGGCGAAACCGTTTATCAACAAAACCCAGAAACGCCGTCGGCTTCGCTGGGCCTGAGCTCATCTAAGATGGACTGATACAAAGTGGAAAAGTGTTCTGTGGTCTAACGAGTCCAAATTTTAAATTGTTTTTGGAAATTGTGGACGTCGTGTCCTCCGGACCAAAGAGGAAAAGAACCATCCGGATTGTAATAGGCGCAAAATTGAAAAGCCAGCATCTGTGATGGTATGGGGGTGTATTAGTGCCCAAGACATGGGTAACTTACACATCTGTGAAGGCGCCATTAATGCTGAAAGGTACATACAGGTTTTGGAGCAACATATGTTGCCATGCAAGCAACGTTACCATGGACGCCCCTGCTTATTTCAGCAAGACAATGCCAAGCCACGTGTTACATCAACGTGGCTTCATAGTAAAAGAGTGCGGGTACTAGACTGGCCTGCCTGTAGTCCAGACCTGTCTCCCATTGAAAATGTGTGGCGCATTATGAAGCCTAAAATACCACAACGGAGACCCCCGGACTGTTGAACAACTTAAGCTGTACATCAAACAAGAATGGGAAAGAATTTCACCTGAGAAGCTTAAAAAATGTGTCTCCTCAGTTCCCAAACGTTTACTGAGTGTTGTTAAAAGGAAAGGCCATGTAACACAGTGGTGAACATACCCTTTCCCAACTACTTTGTCACGTGTTGCAGCCATGAAATTCTAAGTTAATTATTATTTGCAAAAAAAAAAAAAAAGTTTATGAGTTTGAACATCAAATATCTTGTCTTTGTAGTGCATTCAATTGAATATGGGTTGAAAATGATTTGCAAATCATTGTATTCCGTTTATATTTACATCTAACACAATTTCCCAACCCATATGGAAACGGGGTTTGTATATATCTGAGACTATATCATATTAATATATATATTTATATATATAATAACTCCATCCATCCATCCATTTTCTACCGCTTATTCCCTTTGGGGTCGCGGGGGCGCTGGAGCCTAACTCAGCTACAATCGGGCGGAAGGTGGCGTACACCCTGGACAAGTCGCCACCTCATCGCAGATAATAATAACTGTGAGTCTATATTATATTACTATATACATCTATAATACCTGTGAGACTATATGATTTTTTATATAATATAATATCTGTTCGACTATATAATATTACTATATATATGTATATATATATATATATATATACAGTATATACTGTATATATATATATATATATATATATATATATATATATATATATATATATATATATATATATATATTCAATAACTGTGAGACTATATTATATTACTATATCTAATATAATATCTGTTAGACTATATAATATTACTATATATATATATATATATTACTCTATGTATATATATATATATATATATATATTTATTACTCTATGTATATATATATATATATATATATGCATATATATATGTATTTATATATATATGCATATATATATATATATATATATATATATATATATATATATATATATATATATATATATATATATATATATATATATAAATAAAACTGTGAGTTTATATGTGATCATGTGACAGCAGACAGCAGCTGATGTGTAAACAAATGCCCACATTAATTCCTTTAATAGCTCCAAATGTATTTTCATTAAAGGAGCGCCACCAGTTTCATGTTCCATCATTCAATCAAATAACGCGACAGAAAAGATATCTCTGACAAAAATGCAAACTTTGTGTCAATATCGTGACAAATATGAGATGATTGTATAAGTCAAGAAGGTGAGGCAGCAGCTCACACATTCTCATACTTTCTGTAACATCCAGGAAGAAATGATGTCGGCCATCTTGAAAAATGTCTCCACTATAATCTACGCGAAGGAGCCCGGAATTGTTTTTATTTCAATGTTGACAATATTTCACAAACCTTACAATGTATTAAATCTACAAAGTGTTATAAGGTGTTTTTTGATTATAAATTAAACACAACATCAAACATTACTACTGGTCCCACCTTCCTACAAAAACATCCTTGTCCAGATGTTGACTGACTTATAATATTCATCTTTAATAACTTCATATCTCCTCCAAATATCCGTAATCGGCCTCCTTGACTAGTAATCGGTATCAGTATCGGCCCTGAAACAACCGTATCAGTCGTCATCTAGGACTTCCATGTTGACCATCGTCAACAGTGGCCATCTTGCTATCGAAAGGGGAGGAGCTAAGTGGTTGCAATTTAAGAGGAAGTGCCAAATGTTTATCTGCGTAAAAACGACATGCGTCACGGCCAATTATGCAAATGAGATGAGAGCACAGATAGATTGCACTCACCCTCGCTGTCTGTGCGTCCTCCTCTTCTTCGTCACCTTCAGCTTCCCTAAACAGGAAGTACTCGCTGGGCCCAGTGGGGGTGGGGCTTCCCTTGCTGGGCTCCTCGGAGCCGCTGTGGACCGAGGAGCCCGCGGGGCTGGGGGAGGACTGGGCCGACAGGTCGCAGGTGACCAGCTTGTAGTAGTTCTGGGTGGCCACCACCAGGCGGGCTTGACTCTGCAGGCAGGACGCCGAGGGGGCGGAGCCAGCATGGGGTGGGCAGAAGGAGTTGCAGTTGGCATCCAGCTCTGGGGCGTCGGCGGGTGGCGCCTCAGCGGGGGAGGTGTGCAGGTCCAGGTAAAACGCCGGGTCAGACACAGGCGAGCCGCTGGCCAGGTGGTTCAGGTTGGTGGGGGCGGAGCCTGCAGGCTTCTCGGGAACGCCGTTGTTGGTCTTGTTGTAGATGGCGCTGAAGTTGACCAGCACGCCGTCGGAGCTGTTGCACGAGGAGTCGCTGGCGTATCCCTGCTGGCACTCGGCGAAGGCCTGGGGGAAGTTGTGTGAGCAGCAGGAGCAGTGCTGATTGGACCAGCCTGAGGACGACGAGCCGGTCTTGCTGCTCCGTCCGCACTGCATGGCGTCCCCATCCTCCCAGTCTTGCTCGCCGCAATCCACCGACATGTTGGAGCCGCTGCTGCCGTGGCGGCGCTGGCTGTCCGCGTCTGAGGCTACGCCCCCCAAGGACTCCCGTCCACTTGCCGAGCCGTGCAGGAGGAAGGGCTCCGGCGTGAAGCCCAGGCCGTGCAGGCGGAAGGAGGCGATGGCGTCGTGGAGGGCAGAGTCGGTGTGGAGGTGGAAGGAGGAGTCTTCGCGGTAGCCGCTCAGATCGTCCTCCTCCTCCTCCTCCTCCTCATCCTCGTCCTCATCCTCGGGCCTGAGCAGGAAGGGGTTGCGGCGAAGAGGGTTGCCACGTCTGCTCTTGACTCGCGGCAAGGTGTGCGCCGCCAGCAGCTGCTCGTCGGAAGGGAAGGAGGAGTCGCTGGCCGTGCTGGCGCCGCCCCTCTTGGCACCGCTGGAGGTCTGGACCAGGCTGCTGTAGAGCAGGACGTCTCTCTCAGGGAGGGAGGTGGTGCGACTCAGGACCAGGTTCTCGGGCAAGCTGAAGGGGTTTCTCCTCTTCAAGGAGCCGCCCGACACCTGGCGGTGCACCAAGGGGATGTGGTGCACCATCAGGGTCTCGCCCGACAGCTCGTGGGGGCCGTCCATGGCGCCGAGGATCGGGGAGCGGGGCTTCGGCGCGTGTTCAATTCCGGCCTGATGGGCACAGCCGGGGAGCGCTGCCAGGAATCTGGAAGGAGCGGTCGGGGAGGTCGGCGCCGTGGTCCGAGAGGAACATCTGCAAGAAAGACCACATCTGGGCTTCACATTTGGGAAGACAAAACACACCACTCATTTTCAGAGACTACACACCAGTTTATGATCCATATTTATATGTATGGATTTTGGTCTTCAACTTCCTAAGTATACTTGGAACACTTACTACACTTCAGTAAGTATACTTGGCACACTGTGGACTTCATACACTTCAATAAGTATACTTTGCACACTTGTGTACTTAGTAAACTTCAAAAGTATACTTTGCACACTTAATACACTTCAGTAAGTATATTTGGCACACTGTGTAATTATTTCACTTCAATAACTATACTTGGCGGCAGCACGGTGGCAGACAGGTTAGTGCATCTGCCTCACAATACGAAGGTCCTGAGTAGTCTTAGGTTCAATCCCGGGCTTGGGATCTTTCTGTGTGGAGTTTGCATGTCCTCCCCGTGACTGCGTGGGTTCCCTCCGGGTACTCCGGCTTCCTCCCACTTCCAAAGACATGCACCTGGGGATAAGTTGATTGGCAACACTAAATTGGCCCTAGTGTGTGGATGTGAGTGTGAATGTTGTCTGTCTATCTGTGTTGGCCCTGCGATGAGGTGGCGACTTGTCCAGGGTGTACCCCGCCTTCCGCCCGATTGTAGCTGAGATAGGCTCCAGCGCCCCCGCGACCCCAAAGGGAATAAGCGGTAGAAAATGGATGGGATGGACGGAAGTATACTTGGCACACTTAGTACACTTCAGCAAGTACACTTAACACACTTAGTACACTTCAATAAGTATACTTGGCACACTTTGTACACTTCAATGGGTATACTTGGCACACTTCGTACACTTCAGGAAGTATACTTGACACACTGTGGACTTAATACACTTGAATAAGTATAATTGGCATATTTAGTCAACTTCAATAAGCATATGTGGAGGGGGGCGTGGTCTGCAGGCCTGCTGTGGAGAGGGGTGTGTAAGGACCGGCCTCGAAGCCAGCGGCAGGTGAGTAGATTGCCCAGCTGGGGCCGGTTATCTAATCACCTGTCGCCCTTATTAGCAGCAGCCGGGCTGAGACACATGGTTGGAGTTGGAGATGGGACAGACGCAGGACACACACACACGCTAGAAAAACACACTGGAGAGACTGAAAAGTCGCAGTGCAGAGTGCTGTTGCTGTGTGTGAGCAAAATTAAAAACCTGTTAAATCGGACTTCCTGTGCTCCAGTGCGAGTCTGTTGGTGTCAGGGAAACCCACGGGAGAGGAACTGTTACAGTATACTTGGCACACTTAGTACACTTCAGTAAGTATATTTGGCACACTGTGGAGTTAATACACTTGAATAAGTATACTTTGCACACTTAGTACACTTCAATAAGTATACTTGGCACACTTTTTTACTTAGTATACTTCAATAAATATACTTGGCACACTTATTACACCTCAGTAAGTATACTTGGCACACTATGTAATTAGTTCACTTCAATAAGTACACTTGGCACACTTAGTACACTTCCGTAAGTACACTTTGCACACTTCAATAAGTATACTTGACACACTTAATACACTTCAATAAGTATACTTGGCACACTTAGTACACTTCAGTCCACAGAAGCACGTCCGTCAAACAGGAGACTCTCTTTGGCTGACTCGTGTCTCCTAAAGCAGGATTTGTGGAGTCTTACTGAGGTAAAACTTGGCACATATTTGGTGTCATGATACCAAACAGGAAGTCTTTATCTGTAAACACACAGGCTATGGCTGGCCACAGTGCTAAGGAGAAGCCAGAGCTTGAAAACGGGATTAAAGTCTCCTGAGATACGTAAACAAAGACGTGGATAAGATGAGAGCCGCCATTGTTGTTTTCATTTGAGCATTGGAACCGCAGAAAGTTGTCGTTTTGCAAGGAAAATTGTTGAAAAAGGAATCAATTTACAAAATACAATACCAAAAGAAAATAGAATGTCAGAACAAAATTAATATATACAAAAAAATATGCGTATTTTTTAAAAAGTTTCAATATGAAGAAAAGTAATACATTGATGAGATACAAGTAGAACATTTTACAAAACCAAAATTTGAAGGAAAAAGTCCGAATATTATGAAAATTATTGTGAAATTTGCAGAATTATTGCAGTTTTACAAGATGAGAGTTCTTAAAACCAGGAGAAAAAGTTGTCATTTTAAAAGCAAGTAGTTGAAAAAGTAAACAATTTAAAAAAATTATTGCAATGTAAAATAAAAAAGTCTGAATAGGAGAAACAATTCAGAATTTACAATTTAAAAAATAACAACAAATTGTATGGATTTCAAAAAAGAAAGGAAAAGTTCTGAATTTACAAGAGCAATGTTGTAATTTTGCAAAAAAAATATCTGAAATTAGCATTGAATTAATTGCAGTGATGAAAGTAAACGTTGAATTATGAGGAAAAGTTAACATTTTAAGAAAAATGTTAACTTTTGAGAAAAATGTCAAAATGTAAAATTTTGAGAAAAAGTCCAGGTGAATGAAAAAGAAAGTTCTTTTACGAGAATAAAACAAGAGGAAATGTTACTGGAATAAAGTAGTATTATTAGATTTAAGATGACATGTATACTAGTAAACATATTTATAGATTTTAACAAGTAAACATAGATTTTTACCTCGACATGTTTTCCAAGAGTACAGACAGTTGAAACACGTAAAACAATAAAATTACAATTTCTTCAGAATGGAAACATATATTCATATTAGGGTTGTACGGTATACCGATACTAATGTAGTACCGCAATACTAATGAATCATATTCAGTACTATACCGCCTCTAAAAAGTACGGTTCAACACCCCCCCCCACCCCCTGTCGCCGTCACATCATGACATTGCTGGTTTTTACGAGCAGAGGAGCATGTTTGGCAGCGCACACACACAGAGTACTTACAAGCAGACCCAGTGTGTAGACAGAAAAGGGAGAATGGACGCATTTTGGTGTAAAAAGTAAAGATAAAGGTGAAGTTATAACACTGAAACACACTCAAGGAAGAGGTTATTTAAGACATAGCTAGCTAGCTAGCTAGCAGCTAACATCCATCCTCAGTGTTTTAGCTACTTCTAAACCACTAATCCTGGCCTCCATGGCGACAAAAATCACTGGAGGACGAAGAAAAGCTAAACATGCTTCACTGCACAACGTAGGAGGATACAATAGCTCACCGCCATCACAATGTAAACAAACGCCATGGGTGGATCTACACCTGACATCCACTGTAGTGATATCAAGTACAATAGCGTATCTAGTCGATAGTTAGCTATGTAGTTTGCTATGTTACAAGCTACTCTTGTTAAATGTAGCTAAGCTACAAGTTACTCTCGTTAAATGTAGCTTGTAACTAAGCTAATAGTTACCCTTCATTAAATGTAGCTGGGCTACAAGTTACTCTCCATTAAATCTAACTAAGCTACAAGTTACTCTCTTAAAATTTAGCTAAGCTACAAGTTACTATCCATTAAATGTAGCTAAGCTACAAGTTACTCTCCATGGAATGTAGCTAAGCTACAAGTTACTCTCCATTAAATGTAGCTAGCCTACAAGTTACTCTTTATTAAATGTAGCTAAGCTACAAGTTACTCTTCATTAAATGTAGCTAAGCTACAAATTACTCTTCATTAAATATAGCTAAGGTACAAGTTACTCTCCATTAAATGTAGCTAAGCTACAAATTACTCTCCATTAAATGTAGCTAAGCTACAAATGACTCTTCATTAAATGTACCTAAAGATTGATTTGATATGTACCAATCGCCTGCATTTGATTGTGACAGCCAGAAAGGGATTGATTTGATATGCACCAATCACCCGCATTTGATCGTGGCAGCCAGAAAGGGATTGATTTGATATGCACCAATCACCCACTTTTGATGGTGGCAGCCAGAAAGGGATTGATTTGATATGCACCAATCCCCCGCATTTGATCGTGGCAGCCAGAAAGGGGTTGATTTGATATGCACCAATCACCCGCATTTGATGGTGACAGCCAGAAAGGGATGGATTTGATATGCACCAATCACTTGCATTTGATCGTGGCAGCTAGAAAGGGATTGATTTGATATGCACCAATCATCCGCTTTTGATGGTGGCAGCCAAAATGGGGATCTTGACTAATAGGAGACCCCTAGGTGATACCAAAGCAGGCTAACGGCGCATGCAGCAAACACGCTGCAGCTGCTGCCAATATTGAAGAAGCTATTCGTGGACAGCGGACCACACACAACTGGCCCAGTGTGATGCACACGCACGCACGCACGCACGCACGCACGCACGCACGCACGCACGCACGCACGCACGCACGCACGCACGCACGCACGCACGCACGCACGCACGCACGCACGCACGCACGCACGCACGCACGCACGCACGCACGCACGCACGCACACACACACACACACACACACACACACACACACACACACACACACACACACACACACACACACACACATAGTTACGTAACGTGAGGAGAAGGACTCCAAGTGGCTAACAGACAGGGCTTGCATGTGTTAGCGCTGGAAGTTAGGAATAGCACGTCATTGGAAAGAAAGACCAAGTCGCTATGCAGAAATATAAATCAAACTTCAAGATGTTGGCAGAGACAAGAATGGTAGTGTTTGACTAGCATGGCTACCTAGCAACGCATGTCAACAACGTAAGAGGCTTGGACAACCCGCCTGACCTCAGACTGCTAAAGATGGACCTGACCTCCATGGCCGCCTCCCAAAAGACTTCCTTCCCACACCAAAGTGGATTAGCATTACGTAAGGAGAGCAAAAATTCACAGCCTTCCCGGTCTGTCCGTTACATGTAGCTAAGCTACAAGTTACTCTCCATTAAATGTAGCTAAGCTACACGTTACTCTCCATTAAATGTAGGTAAGCCACACGTTACTCTCCATTAAATGTAGCTAAGCTACAAGTTACTCTCCATGAAATGTAGCTAAGCTACACGTTACTCTCCATTAAATGTAGCTAAGCTACAAGTTACTCTCCATTAAATGTAGCTAAGCTACACATTACTCTCCATTAAATGTAGCTAAACTACACGTTACTCTCCATTAAATGTAGCTAAGCTACAAGTTACTCTCCATTAAATGTAGCTAAGCTACATGTTACTCTCCATTAAATGTACCGGTAACTAAGCTACAAGTTACTCACCATTAAATGTAGCTCAGCTACAAGTTACTCTCCATTAAATGTAGCTAAGCTAAAAGTTACCCTCCACTAAATGTAGCTAGGCTACAAGTTACTCTCCATTAAATGTAACTAAGCTCCTAGTTACTCTCATAAAATGTAGCTAAGCTACAAGTTACTCTCGTTATATGTAGCGAAGCAACAAGTTACTATCCATTAAATGTAGCTAAGCTACAAGTTACTCTCCATGAAATGTAGCTAAGCTACAAGTTACTCTTCATTAAATGTAGCTAAGCTACAAGTTACTATCCATTAAATGTAGCTAACCTACAAGTTACTCTTTATTAAATGTAGCTAAGCTACAAGTTACTCTTCATTAAATGTAGCTAAGCTACAAGTTACTCTTCATTAAATGTAGCTAAGCTACAAGTTACTATCCATTAAATGTAGCTAACCTACAAGTTACTCTTTATTAAATGTAGCTAAGCTACAAGTTACTCTTCATTAAATGTAGCTAAGCTACAAGTTACTCTACATTAAATGTAGTTAAGCTACAAATCACTCTTCATTAAATGTAGCTAAGCTACAAATTACTCTTCATTAAATGTAGTTAAACTACAACTTACTCTCCATTAAATGTAGCTAAGCTCAAAGTTATCCATTCTTCCATCCATCCATCCATTTTCTACCGCTTATTCCCTTCGGGGTCGCGGGGGGCGCTGGAGCCTATCTCAGCTACAATCGGGCGGAAGGCGGGGTACAACCTGGACAAGTCGCCACCTCATCACAGGGCCAACACAGATAGACAGACAACATTTACACTCACATTCACACACTAGGGCCATTTTTTTTGTGTGTGTTGCCAACCAACCTATCCCCAGGTGCATGTCTTTGGAGGTGGGAGGAAGCCGGAGTACCCGGAGGGAACCCACGCAGTCACAGGGAGAACTTGCAAACTCCACACAGAAAGATCCCGAGGCCGGGATTGAACTCACGACCATTCAGGACCTTCGTATTGTGAGGCAGACGCACTAACCCCTCTTCCACCGTGCTGCTCCTAAAAGTTACCCTCCATTAAATGTAGCTAAGCTACAAGTTACTCTCCATTAAATGTAACTAAGGATTGATTTGATATGATATTTGGGCGGCATGGCGTAGTGGGTAGAGCAACCGTGCCAGAAACCTGAGGGTTGCAGGTTCGCTCCCCGCCTCTTACCATCCAAAAATCGCTGCTGTTGTGTCCTTGGGCGGGACACTTCACCCTTTGCCCCCGGTGCCACTCACACCGGTGAATTGAATGATAGGTGGTGGTCGGAGGGGCCGTTGGCGCAAATTGCAGCCACGCTTCCGTCAGTCTACCCCAGGGCAGCTGTGGCTATGAAAGTAGCTTACCACCACCAGGTGTGAATGATTGATGGGTTCTACATGTAAAGCGACTTTGGGTACTTAGAAAAGCGCTATATAAATCCAAGTTATTTTTATTTTTTATGTATCAATCACCCGCATTTGATCGTGGCAGCCAGAAAGGGATCGATTTGATATGCACCAATCACTCGCATTTGATCGTAGCAGCCAGAAAGGGATTGTTGATTTGATATGCACCAATCACCCGCATTTGATGGTGGCAGCCAGAAAGGAATGGATTTGATATGCACCAATCACCCGCATTTGATCGTGGCAGCCGGAAAGGGATGGATTTGATATGCACCAATCACCTGCATTAGATCGTAGCAGCCAGAAAGGGATTGATTTGATATGCACCAATCACCCGCATTTGATCGTGGCAGCCAGAAAGGGATTGATTTGATATGCACCAATCACCCGCATTTGATCGTGGCAGCCAGAAAGGGATTGATTTGATATGCACCAATCACACGCATTTGATCATGGCAGCCAGAAAGAAATCGATTTGATATGCACCAATCACCCGCATTTGATCATGACAGCCAGAAAGGGATTGATTTGATATGCTCCAATCACCCGCATTTGATCGTGGCAGCCAGAAAGGGATGGATTTGATATGCACCAATCACCCGCATTTGATTGTGGCAGCCAGAAAGGGATTGATCTGATATGCACCAATCACCCGCTTTTGATGGTGGCAGCCAAAATGGGGATCTTGACTAACAGGAGACCCCCTCGGACAGGGGTGGGCAATTAATTTTTACCGGGGGCCGCATGAGCAACCCGAGCACTGCTGGAGGGCCACATCGACAATATTTCAATTAAATTTAGCTCAATATTATTTTTGATATATAAATAATAATAATAATAATAATAATAATAAATAATAATAATAATTTCATTAAACCTAACTTAACTTTATACAAAAGCAGGAGTATATTTATAGCTAGAATTAACTAAAATTCATATATATATATATATATATATATATATATATATATATATATATATATATATATATATATATCCATCCATATATATATATACAGTATAAATATATATATATATATATATATATATATATATATATATATATATATATATATATATATACAGTATATAAAATAAATACTTGACTTTCAGTGAATTCTAGCTGTGTATATATATATATATATATATATATATATATATATATATATATATATATATATATATTAGAGATGCGCGGATAGGAAATTATTTATTCCGCAACCGCATCACAAAAGTCGTCATCCATCCGCCATCCGCCATCCACCCGAACCAACATTTTATCAAAACCACACCCGCCCGCCACCCGCCCGTTGTTATATATCTAATATAGACGATGCAAGGCATTAGTGAGGTTAGAAAGCTTTTGCCTGTTAAAGAAAGGAGACTGATCCAATGTAGCAGAGACATTCAATGCGTGCCACGCATTAATATCTCTTGGCCACGCATTAGTGGCTAAGAGATATTAATGCGTGATAATATTATTTATCATTATTATAATATTATTGTCATTTCCATTAAGAAAGTGTTGACTATTGTTGCCAATGCCCTCAGATCAGGAGTGCGTTCCTCACATTTTGTGTGCGCAGTTGCAGCAAGCAGAACGAGGCTTTTAAGAAGTTAAAAAAATGTTTCAGAAAGACTAGGCCAATATATTTTCGTTAGGTAAAAAAAATGTTCTGAATTTATTTCAATGAATATTAACTTGTTAACGCTATAATGCTCAAATAGGGAAGAGGGCGGGGTGCACAGTGAAACAGTGAACAATTTCGCGACAAAGATGAACCTTTATTGATTGATCTGCAGCCATGACAAAATATCAGACAATCTCCATTGTCAACGACAGGCAGGAAAATAAAGATAAACACATAGCCTATGTTGTAGGCATAGGCATAGGCTCATACGTTTTTAAGTTGAAATAAAAAAATAAATAAAAAATGTGCCTCATAAGCCTTAGGCTGTCAATCACGCGCACAAATTTTAATTATACAATAACATACTTTGGCTACCCCTGTGGTAAATTTTAAATGTGCTCTATAAATAAAGTTGATTTGATTTGATTTGATGTATGTCATCTCTATTTAAACAAAAATAAATTAAATTAATAATAATAATAAATTACCTGCAACTTATTGGCCAAGGCAAATAGCTGAAGGGGGGAAATCAAACCCATCAGACTGCACTTTATCATCAAACTTGAATTATAATGAAAATAGACGGTCGCGACGAACAAAGCAGGCTAAATAGCCTTACATTGTCGCCAATCGGAGATGCGCTTCACTTGAAAGCGAGGCCAAATAAATAACACACAGTAGTATATCTCGAATAGAAAAAAAACACAATAAACAACCCAATTGCCTTAATTCCTTTGCATTGTAGTGCGCCCAAACAACACGTAACCATCAAAATTATTTAGCTGACCGAACTCAATATAGGTTAGACATGGGCTTATTTGGTATAGCCTATAGGTAACGTAGACTAATTCGTTTAACATATCCAACCGTATGTCTACTTACTTTTTTTTGTGTTAGCACTATGCAGGAATAAAATGGCATCTACAGTGCCAGGATTCATGCGAGAGCGCCTGGCCTCTAAAATGCGCCCTGCTGCGCTGAAGGAGCGCTCACTTGCGCCACTTGTTGCTGGGACGCGGTGCCATCTTTTTCTTTTTTTCTTCTTCTTCTGTTGTGTTGTGTTGTGCTGCAGTGCCTGATGAATAATTGACTGTTTCAAAGAGTGCTGCTCGTTTTTCGTATGTGGGTAACAACATTTAACTATGTATATATATTTCCGAATTGGTTCAACTGCCAACCGCCCACATCTATTTAAAATCTATTTTTACCTGCCCGACCCGCGGTTTATCCGCGGACTCCGTGGTTGTGTACGCAAACCGCGCATCTCTAATATATATATATATATATATATATATATATATATATATATATATATATATATATATATATATATATATATATATATATATATATATACATATATATATATATATATTTGATTATATATATATATATACATATAAATAAAAGAAATACTTGAATTTCAGTGTTCATTTATTTACACATTTACACACATAACACTCCTCTACTCATTGTTGTATTTGAAAGTGCAATGCTTTGCAGCCGGTTGGAGTCAATAACCAGGCGAGGTGATGAAGTTACGTCTCTTTACTTCATACTTCAGAACCGACTCCCACACTTGCCGTCAGGGTGCGCAATACAATGTAAACCGTTGGCCAACCAAAAAGTAACCACAGAACACTATACCCAACATTTACCAGGAGATGGCAACAAACAACTTAGATCACTCTATTACAGGCAGCATTTGTGAAATGTAATTTGCAGGAAAGGAGTGAGTTTAGGGTTGAATTGTCCATCCTCCTTCTATTCTCTGTCACTCGTCGTCGCCATGACTATGGCTTCTTCGTTCTTCTGCTTCGTCTCCTTCTTGTTGTGTGTAGTTGTGCATTCGCCAAAAGCGTAGATGTTATAACGTGACTGGGCCGGCACGTTGCTTATATGAAGGAAAAGCGGACGTGACGACAGGCTGTCCTCACTAAGGTCCGCACGGACCCGGATGGGGCGTGCCTTAAGTCCGGCTGGAAATTGGGAGAAATTCGGGAGAATGGTTGTCCCGGGAGATTTTCGGGAGAGGCACTGAAATTCGGTACTCTCCCGGAAAATTCAGGAGGGTTGGCAAGTATGGCTGCATCTCTGGGGGTGTGAAATATGGCAAAAAGTCTGTGTTGGGTTTGCAGTTTTACCATAAACGCATCAGCCTCCCTTGCGCGCTCTTCATCAGACAGATTACGGTATTTTTCCTCGTGCTTTGTCGTGTAGTGGCGATTCAAATGATATTCTTTAAACACAGCAACCTGTGTACCACACTTTAAGCACACAGCTTTACATTTAATTTATGTAAAGAAATACTTGGCAGTCCATGTCTTGTTGAAAACACGACATTCGTCATCAACTTTTCTTTTTTTAGCGTGAGCTGACATCTCGGTGGTAACTCAATCAATCAATCAATCAATCTTTATTTATATAGCCCTAAATCACAAGTGTCTCAAAGGGCTGCACAAGCCACAACGACATCCTCGGCACAAAGCCCACACACGGACAAGGAAAAACTCACCCCAGTGGGACGTCGATGTGAATGACTATGAGAAACCTTGGAGAGGACCGCATATGTGGGTAACCCCCCCCCTCTAGGGGAGACCGAAAGCAATGGATGTCGAGTGGGTCTGACATAATATTGTGAGAGTCCAGTCCATAGTGGATCCAACATAATAGTAAGAGTCCAGTCCATAGTGGGGCCAGCAGGACACCATCCCGAGCATCACTTGTCGCTGTGCACCTTCACTCACAGATTACACACGGACATACGTCCATAAATAACAATTTTCAAAATAAAAGCTGCACAGTTGTATTGCACGCACGACATAGATGTTTTTTAAAATGTATTTTGTAATTTGTGATTGCCGCTGTTCACATTCACTCACAATCACACACGAGCATACGTCCACACGGAAGTAATACAAATAACGCTTTTCAAAACAAAAGCAGCACCGTTGTATTGCACACTCGACATAGATACTTCTTTAAATGTATTTTGTAATTTATGATTGGCCTCACGCGGGCCGGACAGGGACGCACAAAGGGCCGGATGTGGCCCGCGGGCCGCCGAATGCCCAGGTCTGCCCTAGGAGATACCAAAGCAGGCTAACGGCGCATGCAGCAAACACGCTGCAGCTGCTGCCAATATGGAAGAAGCTATTCGTGGACAGCGGACAACACACAACTGGCCCACACACACACACACACACACACACACACACACATACACACATACACACATACACACACACACACACACACACACACACACACACACACACACACACACACACACAAACACACACACACACCAATACACACATACAGACGTACACATTCTCACATACATACACACACACAAATACACATGTACACACACACACACACACACACACACACACACACACACACTCACACAAACTCACACACACACACACACACGCACACACACACGCACACACACACACACACACACAAATAAATACACACATACAGACATACACTTACTCACATACATACACACACAAATACACAAATACACACACACAAATACACACATAAAGACATACACATTCTCACATACATACACACACACAAATACACATGTACACACACACACACACACACACACACACACACACACACACACACACACACACACACACACACATACATACAGACATACACATACTCACATGCATACACACACACACACGCACACACACACACACACACACACACACACACACACACACACACACACACACACACACACACACACACACACACACACACACACACACACACACACACACACACACACAGTTACGTAACGTGAGGAGAAGGACTCCAAGTGGCTAACAGACAGGGCTAGCATGTGTTAGCTGGAAGATCAAAATGAACTGTGGCGTAATTGGTATTAAGACACACGTCCATCACAATGGACTATTTATGTCCTGTTAGGCTTTCAAAAGGTCAGAGGTGACACGTTGAAATCAAACTAAGAAGAATAAATATAACTAAGTTTAATACATCTCAGTCATTAAATCAACACAACAATCAAGGCCATGAAATGTTTGCATCCTCACTGTGTGGGAAGTGCATCCAACCTGCCTTCAAAATAAAAGTCCCTGCAGTTCATATCATCCATCAGTGAAATTGTCCGATACCAATACTGATCACATGTGTGTATTGTACATTCTTTCAATATATGGGCTATTTTTCATCAATCAATCAATCGTTTATTTATATAGCCCTAAATCACAAGTGTCTCAAAGGGCTGCACAAGCCACAATGACATCCTCGGTACAGAGCCCACATAAGGGCAAGGAAAAACTCACCCCAGTGGGACGTCGATGTGAATGACTATGAGAAACCTTGGAGAGGACCGCATATGTGGGTAACCCCCCCGCCCCCCTCTAGGGGAGACCGAATGCAATGGATGTCGAGTGGGTCTGACATAATATTGTGAGAGTCCGGTCCATAATGGATCCAACATAATAGTAAGAGTCCAGTCCATAGTGGGGCCAGCAGGAAACCATCCCGAGCGGAGACGGGTCAGCAGTATTTAACAATATCCAAACAATATTTCAACAACCTCCATTTACCAAGGCCTCTACTTTTTCAAGTTTACATCGCACAAATAATGCTTCTGTGTTCCCACCATGTGTCGGTCGACAAACACTTCATTCATTCATTTTGCAGGCCACTCGAAGCCATCGGGGGCTGCCATTTTATTGACATCATTTCCTGTACAGACCGGTGCAGCTATTTCCAAGAGCTAGCAGCACTTCTGACTAGTTCATTTACACAATTGTCGTACCAGAACTGCGTCAGCCTATCTTAGAGATGACTTTGTGTGATCAGAAACACTTGAAATGTGTCCAAACTCTCACAGTCCCGCTTCGGGTTGCTAGACAACAACTTTGAGCTAGCATCTTAGCTACGGACAGTAGTTAGCCTCTGGCTGACAGCGCCTTCAGTTTGAGCTGGCTTTGTCCCGTAGCAAGTCTTTAATGTGATGAGACCAAAAAAGATGCCACAGCGTTCTTTTATTACAGCGAAGGAGAAGGCATTACCGGGACACAAGCCGATGAAGGATTGCCTCACACTGATAGTTTAGCACTCTGAAACTCCCTGCGTTTTCAACAATGCCACGAATATTCACAGACACAGGTTAAAATTATTGTATATTTTATTGTCGCAACATGGTGGTTAACGTTTTGGAGCGCAGTGTGTGTGGCAACACTTTGGCTTGCTGTAATGTTTGGATAAAAAGAGATTGTTGACCAACCAATTCTTCATGTTTACATTGATTCTTAGGAACTCTGCTTCACTATACAAACTTTTCACTCTACAAACAATGTTCAAGAACCAATTAAGTTTGTAATTAGAGGTTCCACTGTAGTTCTTTATTCTCTTTTATTACACGCAATAGTTTGATCAAAACCAAGTCAATAGTACACAATAAGTAAAGTACAAACTACTATCTACTACTCTTTAAACTACTTTGCTGTTTGCCCTCTAAGTCTTCCTGTGTCAAGGGAACTATTCCCTGACTTTGTAAACAATAACAAAAACAACATAAAAATATCAACCTGATCACTCCAGTATTGATCAAATACTGATACTACCCTTGGTATCATCTTAAGTGTGGTGTACTGACACACCAACTGTTACAGTATATCATTATTAATATACTTGTTCATTTCATGTTAATATTTGCTTACTTCCTGTTAATATATGCTTACTTCCTGTTACTACTCGTGGTATCATCTTACGTGTGGTGGACTGACTGTGACAACGCTGACACACCAACTGTTACAGTATATTATTATTAATATACTTGTTCATTTCCTGTTAATATTTGCTTACTTCCTGTTAATATCTGCTTACTTCCTGTTACTACCCTTGGTATCATCTGAAGTGCGATGTACTGACACACCAACAATTACTGTAATATTCCATCCATCCATTGTCTACCGCTTGTCCCTTTTTTGGGGTAGCAGGGGGTGCTGGAGCCTATCTCAGCTGCATTCGGGCGGAAGGCGGGGTTGTGTTCATTTCCTGTTAATATCTGCTTACTTCCTGTTAATATATGCTTACTTCTTGTTACTACCCTTGGTACCATCTTACGTGTGATGTACTGACTGTGACAACGCTGACACACCAACAGTTACTGTAATATTATCCTCTCTTTAACTATTAATAATAAACGTGTTCATTTCCTGTTAATATCTGCTAACTTCCTGATGTAACATAATTCTATCAACACTTGTTTAACTTTACAAAGCACTTATTTCTTCTCTTGTTTCAAGCTAGCTTAGCGATTGTTAGTGTGCAACATGTTTAGCCTCGTCCTCCACTGATAATAATACTTAAGATGCTAAGAAATAGCTTATTTGCCGCAATGGAGGTGATTAGTATAAACCTATGGGAGCGGCTCCACACTGTGTATGGAGGCACACAAATAGCTGCTAGCCAATTGTCAGCCGGGGAACTAAAAACAAATTAGGTATGAGCCAGAAGGGAACGGTGTGTGTGATCAGCATTTACAGGCATTCATCGGCAATGGCAATAACACACTTTTACTGATACTGATTGGTGGCCGATCGATCAGCACATCGCTACTTGCAATGTTATTAAATCTTCTTTTAAGACCAAAAATGAGCACAAAACAGGACAAACACACTCCTTGGATAGATTCTTCACAAACCGTGCATTATTATTTTGGGTCAAATAGTGGGTGTGGTCACAGAAGGGGCACAAAAGTAGCCACGCCTCCACATTCACAATGTCACATATCTTCGGATTGTAAATAATGTAAATAATTCAATGTGATGATCTTGTGTGATGACTGTATTATGATGATAGTATATATGATAGTATATATCTGTATCATGAATCAATTTAAGTGGACCCCGACTTAAACAAGTTGAAAAACTTATTCGGGTGTTACCATTTAGTGGTCAATTGTACGGAATATGTACTTCACTGTGCAACCTACTAATAAAAGTCTCAATCAATCAATCAATTCAGTGTGCATTTAATAAACACACAACAAAATCCTATTTCATCCAAATCAACAAAACTGTCCACGTTAAGTGATTTTTCTTTACCTAAAATGACCTGTTCAAAATATGTCAACATGATGCTAGTTTTGCTCCAATCATCCCCATTATTTACTTTTTTTATATCTCTGATGTAGTAAATCTGATGAGACACGATGAGATCTTTGGAACCACCAAGCCAACACAACACCAAGTGCTGCTGGACGCACGCTTTTAGCTGCCTTTTGGTACGTTGTTGTGGTCGACACATTAATGTTTATACTTGGATTTACCTTTTGGTCCATTGTTGTGGTCTACACATGAATGTTTATACTTGGATTTAGCTTTTGGTACGTTGTTGTGGTCTACACATTAATGTTTATACTTGGATTTACCTTTTGGTCCGTTGTTGTGGTCTACAAATGAATGTTTATATTTGGATTTACCTTTTGGTACGTTGTTGTGGTCTACACATTAATGTTTATACTTGGATTTACCTTTTGGTACGTTGTTGTGGTCTACACATGAATGTTTGTACTTGGATTTACCTTTTGGTTCGTTGTTGTTCATTTCCTGTTAATATCTCCTTACTTCCTGTTAATATCTGCTTACTTCCTGTTAATATCTGCTTACTTCCTGTTAATATCTGCTTACTTCTTGTTACTACCCGTGGTATCATCTTACGTGTGATGTACTGACTCACCAATAGTTACTGTAATAAGATCCTTTTTATCTCTGATGTGGTAAATCTCATGTAATAACAGGCTAAAGCGAACATCCGGTAAGCGCACTTTTATTTTGAAGGATCACTACGGAAGCGCTACACGCGTCCTTCTGTGTTCCTTGACAGCTGTTGTTTCGGTCATGTATGTGATCGATATGTGATCAAATGTAGCAGAGGGCCTCTAATGCGTCATTAATCGAACACAAAAATGTCGGACATACTGAGTATGTTTGTGTGCAATCAAATGTCTGAATGCGGTGCAACAACAACGATGATGACAAACGTTCTTGTGCCAATGCGATGTTGTTAACAAGATGGTCGCCAAGTCACGTCGTCTACAACCTTCCAGAATGTTCCACTACAACCATCCAGAATGTTCCACGGACACGAGACACGATGCTCGGAGGACGAACGTCGACTCTTTCTTGCAGTGACCGATCGAGGCGTTGTTTGCCGACCGGGGAAGAACCGAACCTCTCCCGTTGCCGCACTCCTACCTTCCCCGGGGACCAGGTCACAAAGAGCGGATTCAACACTCACCTTGTCCCGGTGGTCTTTGTGGAGGGGGTAGGGGAGCAGGGGGGGTCACTGTCAATCGTCCTCTTCTTCTTCTTCACGTGTGCGCGCGCGTGGGATGCTCGTCCGCGGGTCAAGATGATGATGATGACACTCGGTGCGCGTGCGTGACGACGGGATGGGTAGGCGCGAGCACGCACGACGTCTGCGGGAGCGCTAATGTGATTGGCTCCCAGTTCACTAATCTGATTGGCTCACACTTGACTTATCTAACCTGGTTAGTAGTACACTACTTACTTAGTATTCATATCTACCTGCTGTACTATGCCCAATACTACTACTACTACTACTAATAATGTTTATTTATCAGCATACACAATACAGAACTAATACTTCACAATACTACTACTTAATAGTAATAATAATAATAATGTTAACTTATCAGCATACACAATACAGTAATAGTACTTCACAATACTACTACTAAATAGTACTAATAATAATAATGTTAACTTATCAGCAGACATAATACAGTAATAATATTTCACAATACTACTACCTAATAATACTACTAATAATAATAATGTTAACTTATCAGCATACATAATACAGTAATAATACGTCACAATTCTACTACTTAATAGTACTAATAATAATAATGTTAACTTATCAGCATACACAATACAGCAATAATACTTCACAATACTAGTAGATAGTACTACTAATAATGTTAACTTATCAGCATACATAATATAGTAATAATACTTCACAATACTACTACTCACTAATACTACTAATAATAATGTTCACTTATCAGCATACACAATACAGTACACATACTTCACAATACTACTACTTAATAGTACTATTAATAATTATGTTGACTTATCAGCATACACAATACAGTAATAATACTTCACAATACTACTACTTAATAGTACTACTAATAATAATGTTGACTTATCAGCATACATAATATAGTAAAAATATTTCACAATACTACCACTTAATAGTACTAATAACAATGTTGACTTATCAGCATACACAATACAGTAATAATTCTTCACAATACTACTACTTAATAGTACTAATAATAATAATGTTAACTCATCAGCATACACAATACAGTAATAATACTTCACAATACTACTACTTATTAATACTAGTGTTAAATTTGTTGACTTATCAGTATAAACAATACAGTAGTAATACTTGACATTACTACTACTTAATAGTACTAATACTGGCAATGTTGATTTGTCAGTTAACATATTACAGTCCCAATACTTCATAATAATAATACTTATTAGTACTAATATTAATAATGTTGACTTATCTGCATACAAAATACAGTAATAATACTTCACAATACTACTTCATTATTATTATGTATACTGATATTAATTACTATTATATATACTGATATTAATTATTATTATGTATACTGATATTTATTATTATTATTATATATACTGATATTAATTATTATTATATATACTGATATTAATTATTATTATGTATACTGGTATCAATTATTATTATATATACTGACATTTATTATTATTATTATGTATACTGATATTAATTATTATAATATATATTGTGTGATGATCATGTTTTCTTTAAGTTTAGCATTCTCTTGTTTTTGTTTCAGCACCCCTGTTTGTGTTCCTGGTTGCCATGGGTGCTGATTATGTTCACCTGCCTCTGGTTAGTGGTCGGGACGCCCACCTGCTCCCGGTCACTAATCTGAGAGCTTTGTTTTCCTTCCTCTGGCCACACACTGTCTGGCTGTTTAGTTTGCTTGATGCAACATTTATGTGTTTATCCTCACTTCTATGCTAACCTTTGCCGTAGTTTCCCCATGCTTTGCTGTTTGTGTCTATACTTGCCTGATTTATGAGAATAAATCCTTTTCTTACCTGCACACTGCTTCCGGAGGTCCGTCAGTTCTTGGCAAACATTAACATGCGACCCAACCCTAACAGATTGGTCACGTGTAGGATGTGTTTTTGCCGCTAGATAGCAGCACCGCGCCTTTATCCATTTACCAAATATGTCATTATCCATCCATCCATCCATCCATCCATCCATCCATCCATCCATCCATCCATCCATTTCTACTGCTCATCCCTTTCGGGGTTATTATTATTATTATTGTTATCATTATTATTATTTACAGGATCTGTATTATTAATATATTCTATTAGATCTACAACAGAAACATATTTAGATAGAATGTCTGCTTTTAAAAAAACACACTTCAAAATACTTTATTTCATATACTTAAAAAAAAATACTTTATTTATTTTATGTACTTCATTTATTTCATATACTTAATTTTATGTACTTTATTTATTTCATATACTTCATTTATTTAATATACTTTAATTTATATACTTTATTTCATATACTTTATTTTATATACTTTATTTAATATACTTTATTTTATATACTTTATTTCATATACCTTATTTTATATACTTTATTTATTTCATATACTTTATTTTATATACTTTATTTCATATACTTTATTTCATATACTTTATTTATTTCGTATACATTATTTTATATACTTTATTTCATATACTTTATTTATTTCATACACTTTATTTCATATACTTTATTTTATATACTTGATTTATTTCATATACTTTATTTTATTATTTTATATGCTTTATTTATTTCATATACTTTATTTTATATACTTTATTTCATATACTTTATTTATTTCATATACTTTATTTTATATACTTTATTTTATATACTTTATTTCATATACTTTATTTATTTCATATACTTTATTTTATTACTTTATATACTTTATTTAATATACTTTATATATTTTATTTAATATACTTTATTTTATATACTTTATTTCATATACCTTATTTTATATACTTTATTTATTTCATATACCTTATTTATTTCATACCAGAGGTGTGGACTCGAGTCACATGACTTGGACTCGAGTCAGACTCGAGTCATGAATTTGATGACTTTAGACTCGACTTGACAAAATGTGAAGAGACTTGCAACTCGACTTAGACTTTAACATCAATGACTTGTGACTTCACTTGGACTTGAGCCTTTTGACTTGACATGTCTACATGACTTGCCACTTTCCCCAAAATCCAAAGCTTAAAAAGTTATTTGGGAGTGCTCCGTATTTTTCATTTTCTTCGTCTGTCTATCAGCGTGTTATTCCTGTCAGCTGGTGTGCTGTCAGTACAACAGCCAATCAAATGAGATATACGTTGTTTTCATCACACAGCATTCATCCAATCAAATTGCAGGACAACCAATGAACTAGAGTTGTCCAACAACGTGCCAGTGATAAACAATTATGTTAAAGTTGGTTTCGTTCGGGTATAAAAACTACGACTTGGTCAACAAAAAACGTATTGCGGTATGCAAATCACGCAGTTCGAATATTACAGACGGAGACGCAACAACTTCCAACTTCGTTCGACATTTGAAGTTGCACAAAGAAGGGTAAGTTTTGAATGTAAGATAACGTTTATTGGCTAAGTAACGTGACTTTTATTTGCTGTGTAGTTAAATCAGTGAGGCTGCAAACTCACTGCTAACGTTATAACCATAGACATCTTATAAGTAGACGCAGCATCGAGCGCTACTGCCTACTGGCGCAGACGAGGCGCGTGGCCGCCATCTTGGAGTGGTGATCCGCTCCACTCAGTGCAATTAATTTGGCAGGAGCAATGAACTGTCAGCGCATTTAATTCATTTTACCTCACTGAATACGACTGATTTTCACCCCCTTTTTTGTCATACGTGTAGCCATGATAACAGACACATGTTTTGGCGTGTTTTATTATTCATAGTTTGCTTAACAGTAATATAATATTCTTATACACTATAAATGACCAGACGTCCGAGATCAAAACTGGGAATATAATCCCAGAGAAGGGGGAAAAAAACGGTAATCTATTTTTAAATTGAAGAAACAATATGATTAGGTTGTATATACATATGTGTGTATCCTACATAAACAATGTATGAATACATTAGATATCTATATATCTTAGGGACCTATAGACTGTATCTCTGTTGCTTCAGCAGCAGAGAGTTTATTCTGTCTTGACACTTTGTATTGATATTTTCTATTACATTCTTCCCTTAAATGATAATGTTTGCAGTGATTGTTTTATATGTATTATTTTATGTAAGTCGCTTTGGATAAAAGCGTCTGCCAAATACTTAAACATATATAAACACCTGAAAGTCTTCATATCAGCTAAAACCACCAATCTGTTTCACTGGATTCAGAATAAAACCAAATTCTTTTCAACCCAACAATGTTAGTATTTGAATATTGTTACTTGAAGACTGATTCCTGGTTACAATTATACTGTTAAGAAAGTATTGTCTTATACTTTGCCTAAAATGAGAATGCATCATAATCAGTGGCGGCTGGTGAATTTTGTTTTAGGTGGGGCTGAAAGTTTGTAAACCAAACCCCTGTAGGGGCGTCATCCTCCCCCAGAAGATTTCTTTGTGATTTTCACATACAAATATTGAAGATCTTTGATCCTTCTCAACTCTGGTAATATTATTTTCATAAAATACAACCAATAGTACGTTAATGTTAAATCTCACTTGTGAAAAGTAATCCCCCGATTCCTATTTTCAACAGTCCGCTCATTTAAGCAGGAAAACGGTGAACACCACCATCTTTGTTTTCTACCTTTCAACTGTCAGTTTCGGCTGCTCGCCGGCTCCTCATCAGCACTTCAAGATGGCGGCCAAATTGCTCACGTCACAGCAACCAACTACTTATAAGATGTCTATGGTTATAACGTCATTGCAAACACGGCAATCTGTTGCGTCCACTGCAGTTTGCTACCTTATTCATACTTTTTGTCAAGTGATTTTTTTTAAGCAGGGTTTCATGAGGTACCTATACATAACGTTACGTTAGTCAATGTATCACACACAGTAACGTAACGTTAGTCAATGTATCACACACAGTAACGTAACGTTAGACGGCAGTCAGCAGCACCGCATATTTTAGCCACCTACAAAAAGACAAACATAGTCAAATAAAGGTCAGTTAAAATGTATACTATATTAAGAATATGTGTACATATTGCATAGGGTCCTGACATCTAAAAAGTACAACTCTGTTCATTGTTATGTTCATATATTTGTTATGTTTTTCATGTGTACGCACACATAAACACACATACAGTATGAGATGAGATCAATGAGATAAGGTAAGAATAGGATAGAAACTGCTGTGGAACAAGTTACAATGCAATATGCCATGGAAATACAATGTTAACACTTTTGTGCAAATAAGTACAGTTGCACTTGTTTTTTTTTCAAATGTGTTTATTCTGTAAAGGAATGAGTTACATGTTTAAAATGACTGGTTAATAGTGCTATTTTGAAGTGCAATGTCAGCACTATCTTTTTCCCTGCAATTTCAAATGCACTTGTTTTAATAAATAAATACAGCGTTTTAAAAGCATACACAATCTGTGTAAATATATTAGTCTGTGGTTAAATGACTTGAAAGGACTCGAAACTCAAAATGCAGGACTTGGGACTTGACTTGAGACTTTCCAGTCTTGACTTTGGACTTGACTCGGACTTGCCCTGTCTTGACTCGGGACTTGACTCGAGACTTGAGGGTAAAGACTTGAGACTTACTTGTGACTTGCAAAGCAATGACTTGGTCCCACCTCTGTTTCATACACATTATTTTATATACTTTATTTCATATACTTTATTTATTTCATATACTTTATTTCATATACTTTATTTTATATACTTGATTTATTTCATATACTTTATTTTATTATTTTATATGCTTTATTTATTTCATATACTTTATTTTATATACTTTATTTTATATACTTTATTTCATATACTTTATTTATTTCATATACTTTATTTTATATACTTTATTTCATATACTTTATTTATTTCATAGACTTTATTTTATTATTTTATATACTTTATTTGTTTTATACACTTTATTTACTGTATACTTATATGCTTTATATATTATATATACTTCATTATTTCATATACTTTATTTCTTTCATATACTTTATTTTATATACTTTATTTATTTTATTTACTTTATTTATACTTGATTTTATATACTTTATTGATTTCATATACTTTATTTTATGTACTTTATTTCATATACTTTATTTCATATACTTTATTTATTTCATATACATTATTTTATATACTTTATTTCATATACTTTATTTATTTCATATACTTTATTTCATATACTTTATTTTATATACTTGATTTATTTCATATACTACATTATTTCATATACTTTTTATTTCATATACTTTATTTTATATACTTCATTATTTCATATACTTTATTTATTTCATATACTTTATTTTAAATACTTTATTTTATATACTTCATTTATTTCATACACTTTATTTATCTTATTATATACTTTATTTATTTCATATACTTTATTTATTTTATATACTTTATTTACTTCATATCCATCCATCCATCCTTTTTCTACCGCTTGTCCCTTTATTTTATTTATTTTGCATACGACTGCTGGATGAATACGATAATAAATAAATGAATAAATTGTTTATGAAACCTTTCATTAAAAAATTAGCTCTATTTGATAACTTTGGAACCATGAATCGACATTAGGTTTGAATTAATCGACCCAAATATCGACCGTATCAATATCAGCGGTATCAGTATAGGACTGATACTACAATTTCAGTGGTATCAGTATCGGATTGATACTACATTATCAGTGATGCCGAAATTGGATTGATACCACAGTATCAGTGGTATCAGTATCATATTAAATACTACAATATCAGTGGTGTCGGTATCGATTGATACGAATATATCAGTGGTATCAGATTTGGATTGATACTACAGTATCAGTGGTGTTGCTATCGGATTGATACTACAATATCAGTGGAATCAGTATTGGATTGATACTACAATATCAGTGGTGCCCGTATCGGATTGATACTACAATGTAAGTGGTACCACTTTTGGATTGATACTACAATATCAGTGGTATCAATATCAGATTGTTACTACAATATCAGTGGTACCAGTATCAGATTGAAAATACAGAATCAGTGATGTCGGTATCGGATAGATACTACAATATCAGTGGTATCCGTATCGGAATTATACTAAAAATATCAGTGGTACACGTATCGGATTGGTACTACAGTATCAGTGGTACCAGTATCAGTTTGATACTACAATATCAGCGATTTCAGTATTGATTGAGACTACAGTATCAGTGGTATCAGTATCGGATTAAATACTGCAATATCAGTGGTGTCGGTATTGAATGATATGAAATTATCAGTGGTATCAGTATTGGATTGATACTACAATATCAGTGGTGTTGCTATCGGATTGATACTACAATATCAGTGGAATCAGTATTGGATTGATACTACAATATCAGTGGAATCCGTATCGGATTAATGCTACAATATCAATGGTATCAGTATTGGATTGATACTACAATATCAGTGGTACCAATATCGGAATGATACAATATCAGTGTTACCGGTATCGGAATGAAACTGTAATATCAGTGGTATCAGTTTTGGATGGATATTACAATATCAGTGGTTTCAGTATTGGATACATATTACAATATCAGTGGTATCCGTATCCGATTGATACTACAGTATCAGTGGAATCAGTATCGGATCAATACTACAATATCAGTAATATCCGTATCGGACTGATACTACAATATCAGTGGTACCACTATCGGATTGATACTACAATATTAGTGGTACCGGTATCGGAATGAAACCACAATATCAGTTGTATCAGTTTTGGATTGATAATACAATATCAGTGGTACCAGTATCGGAATAATACCTCAATATCAGTGATATCAGTTTTGGATCGATACTACAATATCAGTAGTTTCAGTATTGAATAAATACTACAATATCAGTGGTATTAGTATCGGATTGATACTACAATATCAGTGGAATCAGTATCGATTGATACTGCAGTGTCAGTGGTACCTGCATTGGAATGATACTTCAATATCAGTGGTATCCCAGTGACGTGCAGTGAGGTTCATGGCTGGTGAGGCACTGACTTCATCACAGTCAGATTTACAAACATATGAACCCTAAAGAGTATCTTATTCACCATTTGATTGGCAGCAGTTAACGGGTTATGTTTAAAAGCTCATACCAGCATTCTTCCCTGCTTGGCACTCAGCATCAAGGGTTGGAATTGGGGGTTAAATCACCAAAAATTATTCCCGGGTGCGGCGCCGCTGCTGCCCACTGCTCCCCTCACCTCCCAGGGGGTGATCAAGGGATGGGTCAAATGCAGAGGACAAATTTCACCACACCTAGTGTGTGTGTGACAATCATTGGTACTTTAACTTAACTTTAACTTTACACATACAAACTGTAGCACACAAAAAAGCACATTTAATAAAAAAAACGTTTTTTTTTATATAAATGAAGTCCATTCGCCGCTGTTGTGCTGGATTAACGCAACCCCTGATGGGAGTGTTATATCAACTAAAGCCCTCACTTAAACTTTCCACGTGCAAGATTGAATCTATTTAAAAAAGTGTAACCGAGGGTTTATAAATGTCGCCTATACTGTATGAAACTACAAAATAACAAACACGGAGGCTCCAGTTTACACGAGGACCACTTTATTTACCTTCTTTCAAAAACCTCCGCTCCACTCCAACGTGTCATCACTTCCGCTCTTAGCGCCTTCAAAATAAGAGCTCAAGGCATATACTGTATAACAGCGCATAACAGGAACTTAACATCACAAAGAGGAAAGCCCAAAAAAATAGGTTAAAAAAGTGATTTAATAAGAAGCCAAAAATTGCAAAAACAATCATGTTCGTGTTGGAGGAGTTGTGAATAAGGTATACCTGCAGTCTGCAGGTGTACCTAATGTTGTGGCCCTGCAGTCATTCACAACTCCTCCAACACGAACATTATTGTTTTTGCACTATTTGGCTTCTTATGAAATAACTTTTTTAAATAGATTCAATCTTGCACGTGGAAAGTTTAAGTGTGGGCTTTAGTTGATATAACACTCCCGTCAGGGGTTGATATCTACGGCGGGGGTGCAGGAGGCGAGATTACTGGAGCCTCAGCCAGTGCGTCTTTTGCAGCCGTTTTATGATCGCTCAGCACAAGAAATACGTTACACACATACAGTTGTTGACAAAATACACTGTACATTATATACCTCAGCTAACTAAACTATGGAAATGTATAATATAGTTCATATAGCAATACGGTCTCACTGCACAGCAGGCCAGCAGTTAGCCGAGTCCGCAATCCATGTTGAGGCACTGAGTGACGTGCCTCAACTGGCTGCTGATCACCGCACCGTCTCTTCTCAGTATTTGAACGGCAAATGTGAAAATTCAGCGATTTTGAATAAAAATAATCTAAAACTGGTGAAGTTAAATGGAAAATAACTTTATAGTATAATCACTGGATACATATAAAAATTTAATAAAAATGTTTTCTTTTTACATTTTTTTTCTTTCCATGATGGCTCTAGTGACTGCACGTCACTGTGGTATCCGTATCGTAATGAAACTACAATATCAGTGGTATCAGTTTTGGATTGATACTATAATATCAGTGGTTTTCGTTTTGATAAATACTACAATATCAGTGGTATTAGTATCAGATTGATACTACAATATCAGTGGCACCGGTATCGGAATGAAACTACAATGTCAGTGGTATCAGTTTTGGATTAATACTACACTATCAGTGGTATCAGTATTGGATTGCTACTACAATATCAGTGGTACCAGTATCGGAATGATACTACAATATCAGTGGTACCCCTATCGGATTGATACTACAATATCAGTGGTACCACTATCGGTTTGATACTACAATATCAGTGGTAACAGTAGTAACAATGATTACTAATAATACACCTTTTGTAGTAAATATTAGTAACAATGATGACTAATAATACACCTTTTAGAATAAATATTAGTAACAAAGATGACTCATAGTACACCTTTTAGAGTAAATATTAGTAAGAATAATTACTAATAATCAGCGTTGGGACTAACACGTTACAAAGTAAGTTAGTTTCGGCGGTAACTAGTAATCTAACGCGTTATTTTTTATATTCAGTAACTCAGTTACCGTTACTACATGATGCGTTACTGCATTATTTTACGTAATTTTTTATGTAGTATCGGCTAGAAACAGAAGATCTGAGTGTGTTTTATTGGAGCGCTGCAGTGTCATCCTTCTGAATCTTCCTCTGTCACAAGGGAGAGAAGAAAAGAGGCGCGCTCTGGGTGTGGGTGTGGGGAGGGGTGGGGGGGCGTATCTGTGTTTACTAGTGGTGCAACGGATCAACAACGTGATCCGCGGTTTGATATATGAAACAACAAAAAAAGTTGTTCGCACGTTCAATCCACACACAGCGGGGTCATGGCGAGCGGAGTAACGGAAGAGCTTCAACGCCCCGCACCATTTAATCTGTGTTTTTTGGTGCAGATTCGGTTGTGCAAAACGTTACGACATCCCGTCGCGCACCCACTTCAGCGATAAGATTGTGCTAGATCTTTATGAGCAGGAGAAGAAAAAAGTTGTGGATGAACTATCCCGAGCATCATCTGTTGCGCTCATGACAGACGGGTGGACGTCCAGGGGAACTATGTGACGATAAGCGCTCACTTCATCACAGCAGACTGGGAGATGAGAAGACACGCCCCCTCTACGAGAGTCACCTTGCGCAGGTACTGACACAAGCAGTGGAAGAATGGAAGATAAAGATATCCCAGTCACAACTGATAATGCCAAAAATCAAATAAATGCAGTGAATGAAGCAGGACTGGGACCACAGATAGGCGCTTTGCACATGTAGTGAATTTGGCATCACAGAAGGGAATCTCAGTCAATAGGACGGAGCGCCTCCTTGGGAGGATCAGGAAGGAGGTTTCTTACTTCCACCCAAGCACAACAGCTGCTCATATGCTTAAGACAAAGTAAGAAATGCTAAAGCTGCCTGTAGCGGTAAAGTCCTATACTCTTACTGCTACTGGTTGCCGAATATAACTGAAGCTAGTTTAGACGTGTGCAGCTGGCTAATAATTGATGTCCAGAATTGTGTCCATGTTTAACAAAAATATTTATTAACATACAGCCACGTCAATCAAACTCACTTTGTAACAAAACCGGAAAATAAACGGGAGCAAACAAATCATAGCCTGACACAGTCAAAAACTGTTGCGCCTCCACTCAGCAACACCTGAGCAAGATCCCAGCCCCTCCCTAAGTAGACTGGCACTTGGCCTTGAGCCAACCCCTTTAGTGACGTCATGAATTTGACGGACAGAACAAGTAAATGGCTCTAACACTGCCTACTCATAAGCTCATACATGATGTCCCAACAAGGTGGAACTCCACTTATATGTTGGAGCAGCAGGCAGTTATATACTCTGCATTGACTCACAAGACCCTGAAGACAAATGTCAAAGACATCATCACCCTGTCTGATGATGATGTGAGAGTGGCAGTGGAGGTCCTCCAGGTGCTTAAACCCCTCAAAACTGTTACATCTCTACCGAGCTCTGAAACTTCACCATCTGTGTCAATGATCCTGCCACTGAAAACAAGGATTCTACAATCCATGGCTCTAAGTGTGGAAGACAGCAGCATCACTCCAGATGTCAGGCTTTATTCCACTACCTATGTTTCAAGGAAGATGATGTGCCTTCTTATGTTGCCTTTAAGTTGTTTTTTTATTAATGGTCATTGGTCTAATTTTAATGAAAGGAGAAATGCCTTTTTATGTTGCACTGTTTTTCATTAATAGGGCTTCACGGTGGCAGAGGGGTTAGTGCATCTGCCTCACAATACGAAGGTCCTGAGTAGTCTTGGGTTCAATCCCGGGCTCGGGATCTTTCTGTGTGGAATTTGCATGTCCTCCCCGTGACTGCGTGGGTTCCCTCCGGGTACTCCGGCTTCCTCCCACTTCCAAAGACATGCACCTGGGGATAAGTTGATTGGCAACACTAAATTGGCCCTAGTGTGTGGATGTGAGTGTGAATGTTGTCTGTCTATCTGTGTTGGCCCTGCGATGAGGTGGCGACTTGTCCAGGGTGTACCAAGCCTTCCGCCCGATTGTAGCTGAGATAGGCTCCAGCGCCCCCCGCGACCCCAAAGGGAATAAGCGGTAGCAAATGGATGGATGGATGGATGTTTTTCATTAATAATGTTAAAAGGAAAATAAAAATGCATGTCAAGTTGATCAACAGATTGTATTGTTCTCCAGTGCAATAACAGTACTGAAATGAAGGCTAAAAGGGCATTAATGGGAGCTTTAAAAAAATAAAATAAGAAAAAAAGAAGTAACTAAATAGTTACTTTTCACAGTAATGCATTACTTTTTGGTGTAAGTAACTGAGTTAGTAACTGAGTTACTTTTGAAATAAAGCAACTAGTAACTGTAACTAGTTACTGGTTTTCAGTAACTAACCCAACACTGCTAATAATACACCTTTTAGAGTAAATATTGGTAACAAAGATGACTAATAATACACCTTTTAGAATAAATATTAGTAACAAAGATGACTAATAATACACCTTTTAGAGTAAATATTAGTAACAAAGATGACTAATAATACACCTTTTAGAGTAAATATTAGTAACAAAGATGACTAATAATACTCCTTTTAGAGTAAATATTAGTAACACAGATGACTAATAATACACCTTTTAGAGTAAATATTACTAAGAATAATTACTAATAGTACACCTTTTAAAAAGATGAAAGTGTATTTACAGTAGTCATAATAAGCACGTTTGATGTTACGTCATCAAAAATGTTGTTATAATTCCTCATTCCTGTCATTCATTAGAGAACCTTCTCAATTCCGATTTTCCGCCCCGCCCCTGAAGGCAGCACAAACTCCGCCCACGTGGCGGGATTGACTTTAATCTGCGCGCGCCACTCTGGTGTGGAACCTGTAACACGACGATGGCGTCCCGCGGCTCTTCACCTCAACTTCCTTCTTCTCCACGCTGACTGCCGCGCAGGAATCGAACCCGCGACTCGCAGGCTGTGAGGTGCACGCGCAACAAGTGACCCGAGGAGAAGTGCGCGATGTCTCTGCTGTGTGTCAGAGGTGAGTCGGCGTGCGCGTGCGCGTGTCGGAGACGAGACAAAGTTAAGGGAAGCAAAGTGCGGCATGACGTCACAAGCTGCTCACTTTTACATGTCTGCTGGGATGGAATGTTCTACACCTGCATGATTGTATACACCTGTATGTTTGTGTTCACCTGTATGTTTGTATACATCTGCATGATTGTATACACCTGTATGTTTGTGTTCACCTGTATGTTTGTATACACCTGCATGATTGTGTACGCCGTATGTTTGTGTACGCCTGTATGTTTGTGTACGCTTGTATGTATGTGTACACCTGTATGTATGTGTACACCTGTATGTTTGTGTACACCTGTATGTTTGTATACACCTGTATGTTTGTATACACCTGTATGTTTGTATACGCCTGCATGATTGTGTACGCCTGCATGATTGTGTACGCCTGTATGTATGTGTACGCCTGTATGTATGTGTACGCCTGTATGTATGTGTACGCCTGTATGTTTGTGTACGCCTGTATGTTTGTGTACACCTGTATGTTTGTGTACACCTGCATGATTGTATACACCTGTATGTTTGTATACACCTGTATGTTTGTATACGCCTGCATGATTGTGTACGCCTGCATGATTGTGTACGCCTGTATGTTTGTGTACGCCTGTATGTATGTGTACGCCTGTATGTATGTGTACGCCTGTATGTTTGTGTACACCTGTATGTTTGTGTACACCTGTATGTTTGTATACACCTGCATGTTTGTGTACACCTGTATGTTTGTATACACCTGTATGTTTGTGTACACCTGTATGTTTGTATACACCTGCATGTTTGTGTACACCTGTATGTTTGTATACACCTGCATGATTGTGTACGCCTGTATGTTTGTGTACTTCTGTATGTTTGTGTACGCCTGCATGATTGTATACACCTGTATGTTTGTATACACCTGCATGATTGCGTACGCCTGTATGTTTCATGCACAATGTATGATGCACTAGTTTACCTCTACCTGCTACAGTAAGTACAGTATGTGACTGAAGGAGTACAATATGTAGTACAGTATGACTAAAGGAGTACTATACATGGTACAGTAAGTACTTGTCACGAGATCTTGTCAAGCGGGATAGACTTTAGAGTAGTCCGTGTGCAGCTTGCAAAGATGTATTATCCATTGAAAACGGGGCATCACACACGCATTACTGTGTAAATATTCTCTGCCTGCACGAGTGCTGGCGGCACTGGGGAGCTGTGGTTCATTGAAGGGAAGATGAATTCCGCCATGGCCGTCGTTGTTGCCACCGTCATGGCCGCCAGCCTTCCTTTTGTCATCTTCTTGTGTCAGCGACACCTGTGTCATAGAGTCAAAGATGTGAGGCGCAGCTGGGCACTGGAAGGCAAATACACATTTGTATCCTCGCAGACTCTTCACACAGCTGCTCCGTCAAAACACACCTTTGACAGCATAACAGCTTAACACCTTTGGCAAGACAACAACTAAGAAATTACAGCAACTTGAAAAAAAACAAATTTGACAACACAAGAAGTTAAAAACACTTGACAATACACCAAGTAAAACCAACACATTTGATAAGGCAAACACTTTGACAAATGTATTTGACAACGCAACTATTTTATTAAACACCTTTGACAACACAACAACTTTGAAAACAGCGACTTCTAAGAACATCTTTCACAACACAATTATTAAAACATTTTTGACATCACAACTTAAAAAAAACCACCTTTGACCACACAACAATTTTGACCCAAAACACATTTGACAAGACCTCACCTTTAAAACACCCTTAACAGCACAACAATTTTGGAAAAACACTATTGACAACACAACAACTTAAAACAACATTTGACTAAACAACTTAAACGAATTTGAAAACACAACAACTTTAATATATACCTTTGACGACACAGCACATTAAAACACCGTTGACAGCCCAACGCATTAAAAACACATTTGACAGCACGACGACTTTCATGAACATCACATCAACTTAACACAACTTTGACAACACAGCAACTTTAATATATACCTTTTGACAACACAAATTAAAACAAATTTGACAACACAACAAATTAAAACACATTAGACAGCCCAACACATTAAAACACCTTTGACAGCACGACTTTAATGAACATCGCAGCAACTTAAAACAACACAACGTAAAAACACATTTGACAACACAACAACTTTAAAATACACAATTAACACAACTTAAAGCATGTTTTACAACACAACGACTTAAAACACCTTTGACAAAAACACATTTGACAACAATAAAACTTTAGAACACCTTTGACACTTTTGACAGCACAACTTAATACACATTTGACAGCACAACCACTTTTACAAAAACACCTTTGGCAGCACAACAATTTTGACAAAAACACCTTTGGCAACATGACAACTTTGACCAAAAACACCTTTGACAACACGACAACTTTGACCAATAACACCCTTGGCAACACGACAACTTTTGCAAAAACTCCTTGACAACACAACAACTTAAAACACCTTTGACAACACTACAACTTTGACCAAAAACACCTTTGGCAACACGACAACTTTGACCAAAAACACTTTTGGCAACACAACAACTTTGACCAAAAACACTTTTGGCAACACGAAAACTTTGACCAAAAACACTTTTGACAACACAACAACTTTGACCAAAAACACTTTTGGCAACACGAAAACTTTGACCTAAACACCTTTGACAACACGACAACTTTGACAATAAACGCTTTCGACAACTTTGACAAAAACGCCTTCGACAACTTTGACAAACACATTTGACAACACGACAACTTTAACCAAAAACACCTTTGACAACACGACAACTTTGACCAAAAACACCTTTGACAACACGACAACTTTGACAAAAACACCTTTGACAACACGACAACTTTGATCAAAACACCTTTGACAACACGGCAACTTTGACCAAAAAACGCCTTCGACAACTTTGACAACACCTTTGACAACACGACAACTTTGACAAGTACACATATTAAAATACAACAACTTAGACACCTTTGACAACACGACGACTTTGACAAAAGACACCTTTGACAACACAACTTTGACAAAAAAACCTTTGACAACACGACAACTTTGAACATGTTGTCCTCCATAGGGGTTGTGAGGTCAATTCCCCAAAAGCTAACGTAGACGTGATCTAAAATCAGCCTTCAAATGTCAATAGTTTTATTTTGAAATCATCTCTGACATTTCCTGAAAGTCTGCCCACCTTTTGAGTTGTGTACTTAACTAACCAACTAGGTAACTAGTTAACTAACTTGGAGAGAAGTGGTTTGGCGCCACTTGTTTGGTTTGCAGGACTGCAGTCTAGTTATGTGACTCGGACTACTAGTTGTGTAGTTTCCACAATTGGCCGTGACGCATGTGCACTTTATACAGAGAAATAAGGTGTAAATTATGTTTGAGCGCTCATTTAATGACAAAGAAGGGGGAGTGTCTGTGAGAAGGGGAGGGGCATACAGCGGCCCCTGCTGCTCGTTGAGAAGAGCAACTCTCAGAAGGGTCACCCCCCCGCTCTGCATGCTTTATAATTGACCTTCTGCTGCACGACACAGTGCGGAGGAGCGACACTCTGCTACGCTCCGTGGGCGTGTGCACGTGGGTGACAAAGTGGTTCCAGGTAACAAACGTATAAAAAGGAAAAAAAGTTTTCTTCCTGGAGGCAAATAGATGCAATCAGAGCGTGTGGAAAAGATCACATGTGGAAAAACCTGAAGAACTGCATCCTTGAGCCTTCATCTTCTTGGTATTTTGTGCTCACAGGGTCTGCTTGACACCCCTGAGACCTGCTTGACACCCCTTAGACCTGCTTGTGACACCCCTGAAACCTGCTTGACACCCCCCTGAGTCCTGCTTGTGACACCCCTGAGACCTGCTTGTGACACCCCTGAGACCTGCTTGACACCCCTGAGACCTGCTTGAGACCCCCCTGAGACCTGCTTGAGACCCCCCTGAGACCTGCTTGTGACACCCTTGAGACCTGCTTGTGACACCCTTGAGACCTGCTTGTGACACCCTTGAGACCTGCTTGTGACACCCCTGAGACCTGCTTGACGCCCCTGAGACCTGCTTGAGACCCCTGAGACCTGCTTGACACCCTTGAGACCTGCTTGAGACCTGCTTGACACCCCTTAGACCTGCTTGACACTCCTTAGACCTGCTTGACACTCCTTAGACCTGCTTGGCACCCCTGATACCTGCTTGACACACCTGAGACCTGCTTGTGACACCCCTGAGACCTGCTTGTGACACCCCTGAGACCTGCTTGTGACACCCCTGAGACCTGCTTGACACCCCTGAGACCTCCTTGACACCCCTGTGACCTCCTTGATACCCCTGTGACCTGCTTGTCACCCCTGAGACCTGCTTGACACCCCTGAGACCTGCTTGACACCCCCCTTAGACCTGCTTGTCACCCCCCTTAGGCCTGCTTGTGACACCCCTTATACCTGCTTGTGACACCCCTTATACCTGCTTGTGACACCCCTTAGACCTGCTTGAGACCCCTTACACCTGCTTGTGACACCCCAGAGACCTGCTTGAGACCCCTTACACCTGCTTGAGACCCCTGAGACCTAGTTGAGACCCCTGAGACCTAGTTGAGACCCCTTAGACCTGCTTGTGACCCCTTAGACCTGCTTGTGACCCCTTAGACCTGCTTGACACCCTTGAGACCTGCTTGACACCATTGAGACCTGCTTGACACCCCTTAGACCTGCTTGTGACACCCCTGAAACCTGCTTGACACCCCTGAGACCTGCTTGTGACCCCTTAGACCTGCTTGACACCCTTGAGACCTGCTTGACACCATTGAGACCTGCTTGACACCCCTTAGACCTGCTTGTGACACCCCTGAGACCTGCTTGTGACACCCCTGAAACCTGCTTGACACCCCTGAGACCTGCTTGTGACACCCCTGAGACCTGCTTGTGACACCCCTGAGACCTGCTTGTCACCCCTGAGACCGGCTTGACACCCCTGAGACCGGCTTGACACCCCTGAGACCGGCTTGACACCCCTGAGACCTGCTTGACACCCCTGAGACCTGCTTGACACCCCTGAGACCTGCTTGACACCCCTGAGACCTGCTCGTGACACCCCTGAGACCTGCTGGACACCCCTGAGACCTGCTTGTCACCCCTGAGACCTGCTTGACACCCCCGAGTCCTGCTTGACACCCCCGAGTCCTGCTTGACACCCCCGAGTCCTGCTTGACACCCCCGAATCCTGCTTGACACCCCCGAATCCTGCTTGACACCCCTGAGACCTGCTTGTGACACCCCTGAGACCTGCTTGTGACACCCCTGAGACCTGCTTGTGACACCCCTGAGACCTGCTTGTGACACCCCTGAGACCTGCTTGTGACACCCCTGAGACCTGCTTGTCACCCCTGAGACCTGCTTGTCACACCCCTGAGACCTGCTCGTGACACCCTTGAGACCTGCTTGTCACCCCTGAGACCTGCTTGTGACACTCCTGAGTGGGGATGTCCCGATCCGATATTTGGATCGGATCGGCCGCCGATATTTGCAAAAAAATGCGTATCGGCAAGGCATGGGAAAATGCAGATCCAGATCCAGTTTTAAAAAAAACTCCGGTCCGTGTTTTTCAACGCACCGATTTAAATAATACATTCCACTTTTCTGCTGCTCCCTAATTTCCGTTCCGCATTTTCCAGCACACATTCAACACATCCACAGGTCTGTGGATTCTCACACAGTTGCTTTTAGCTGCTTGTATTACACAACAGGCTCTTCTCACTCTTTCCTGCGTCTCCCTCTCACAGACAGCAAACGCACCTTCTTACACACGTCACACACTGTCACGTCATACGTCACATACGTATACTCCCTCTCCCAGCAGAGATGTAGCAGCATGGCTAATGTTAGCTGTGATGCTAGCGCAGCCGTGCGAGCAACGTTCCCTCTAAGGTGCGTGCCTGTGCAATTGCGCACTGCTCAAGCGTCCTCTGCGCACGGCAAATCTATGCCACGCACAAAATCAAACACAAAAATAAGCGCATAACAATTTTCGACACACGGACACAACAGAGAAAACAGTTTTTGTCATCATTGTTCAAATATTGTAACGTCTGTCGAGACGCTTATCTCCGTTCGGTGCCACACGTCCACACCATCAAAATGCCGAGGCAAACATTTCCAGATCAACACCGTATTACATTTTTTTTGATTTTTTTAGTTGTGATTTCCTTCTCTGCATGAAAGTTTAAAAGTAGCATATATTAATGCAGTATGAAGAAGAATGTTTTAATGTAGACACATAGAATCATCATACTGCTGTGATTATATGCTTCAAGTGTTCATTCAAGGCTAAGGAAAAATATCGAGATATATATCGTGTATCGCAATATGGCCTTAAAATATCGCAATATTAAAAAAAGGCCATATCACCCAGCCCTAGTTCAATGATGCCATTTTTGTTTGTCATGTATAATTTTGTCTATTTTGTGTTTATCCTTGAATAAACAGGTCAGTTTCTTGTTACCAACCATTGTGTATTATTCAAACTCTCCAAATTCAGCTGGCTAGTTGTTATCAAGAGTACTAAAATCCTTTTCAACATGATTCTGACAACTAAGTAGGCTAAATAACTTTAAACTTTAATACATGCTCGGATAGGCCAGTATCGGTCAGTATCGGTATCGGATCGGAAGTGCAAAAACAACATCGGTATCGGATCGGAAGTGCAAAAACATGGATCGGGACATCCCTACCCCTGAGACCTGCTTGTGACACCCCTGAGACCTGCTTGTGACACCCCTGAGACCTGCTTGACACCCCTGAGACCTGCTTGACACCCCTTAGACCTGCTTGTGAGACCCCTTAGACCTGCTTGAGACACCCCTCAGACCTGCTTGTGACACCCCTTAGACCTGCTTGACACCCGTTAGACCTGCTTGTGACAACCCTGAGACCTGCTTGTGAGACTCCTTAGACCTGCTTGTGACACCTTAGACCTGCTTGAGACCTTTGGACGTGCTTGTATCAATCTCTGGGAGATTTCCGAGACATTTAGAGAGCTAATGAGGAAGTCAGTCACATGATCAATGATGTAGATGAGGAACTTTGTAAAATAGTCTGTCTGCGTAGGAGCTTATAATAATACCATTCATATTTGCTTCATATTCAGGTCACCACATGTACATGGAGTATTGTTGGTGCTTTTAGAGAGTATAATGAGAGGACCTTCCATCTGTTGACTCAATTGTAAGATATTTATTTACCATTTAGAATGCATAGACAAATAAAAACATGTGTGTTCTTGTTTTGTGAATGTCTTTATTTGCAGTATGACTGCTCTAATAATATGGTCAGAATGCAGAAGTGTTACTTTAGTGACGTAGGATCTACGGAAATTACCCGAGGTATTCGGAGCGGAATATTCAAAATGTGAAGACGTGACAACATGAACGTGTGTCATGTTGTGATGTTTAGAGTGTATTTTCACATACTTTGTGTATTGTAAATACAATGAATGTGTTTAATGATACAATGAAACACAAGTAAGCATATAAAGTCCATTTTGGTTTTACTTTCTACTCATACTTTAATATAATATATTCACTTATAGCAGCTAGCTTAGCAATTAGCATGCAACTACTGCTACTTTAAAGACGTGTCATCGTGTGTGCCTGCAGCTGTTGCATCATCACTCAGGTGTTATGTGGAATGCGGCCCCACCTGCTTGAGGGTGCTCAGGTGAGAGCAGGAAGTATCAGGTGAGGACAGGAACTGACAGGTAAGGACAGGAAGAAACAGGTGTGTACAGGAAGAGACAGATGAGGACAACAGGTGTGTACAGGAAGAGACAGTTGAGGACAGGAAGTGACAGGTGAGGACAAAGGGTGAAGACAGGAAGAGACAGGTGTGGACAGGAAGTGACGGGCGAGGACAACAGGTGAAAACAGGAAGTGACAGGTGAGGACAGGAAGAGACTGTTGTGAACAGGAAGTGACAGGTGAGGACAGGAAGTTATAGTTGTGAACAGGAAGTGACAGGTGAGGACAGGAAGTGACAGTTGTGAACAGGAAGTGACAGGTAAGGTCAGGAAGTCACAGTTGTGTACAGGTAGTGAGGATGCAGCAGGAGAATGGCTGACTAAATGAGGAAGTGAAGTTTCATGGCGGCAGGAGTCTGGTGAAGGGGTTAATTCTCTCTCTGTGTGTGTGTGCGTGCGCACGCGCGCACGCACGCACGCACGCTGTGAGGACACTACCCAGCCTGCCAACATAATACTACTTCCTATTCCACTTCCTGTGAGTAGATGTGATCACATGATCAGTGTGGTGGTGTCACATGACTTCATGTGTCCAGGTGAGTTGGTGTTGATCACCTGGATGAATATAAACATGTCTAACTTCCTGTTCTGTGTCCCAACAACATGATCACTCCTGTATCACATGATATCAGCTTGCATGTAGAATATGTGATATCATGTGCGATACAGGCAGTCCTGCAGAGTGTTTACTTGTGTGATATCATGTGTGATACAAGCAGTGTTTACTTGTGTGTGATATCATGTGCGATACAAGCAGTCCTACAGCGTGTTTACTTGTGTGTGATATCATGTGCGATACAAGCAGTCCTACTGAGTGTTTACTTGTGTGTGATATCATGTGCGATACAAACAGTCCTGCAGCATGTTTACTTTTGTGTGATATGTGCGATACAAGCAGTCTTGCGTGTTTGCTTGTGTGTGATATCATGTGCGATACAAGCAGTCCTGCAGAGTGTTTACTTGTGTGTGATACCATGTGTGATACAAGCAGTCCTGCAGCGTGTTTATTTGTGTGTGATATCATGTTTGTGTGTGATATCATGTGCGATACAAGCAAGAGTCCTGCAGAAGGTTTACTTGTGTGTGATATAATGTGCGATATAAGCAGAGTGTTTACTTGTGTGTGTGTGATATGTGCGATACAAGCAGATGGTTCACCTGTGTGTGATATCATGTGCGATACAAGCAGTCTTGCAGAGTGTTTACTTGAGTAATATCATGTGTGATACAAGCAGAGTGTTTACTTGTGTGTGATATGCGCGATACAAGCAGAGTGTTTACTTGTGTGTGATATCATGTGCGATACAAGCAGTCCTGCAGCATGTTTACTTGTGGGTAAGATCATGTGCAATACAAGCAGAGTGTTTACTTGTGTGTGATATCATGTGCGATACAAGCAGAGTATTTAGTTGTTTGATATCATGTGTGTTACAAGCAGATAGTTGACTTGTGTGATATCATGTGCAATACAAGCATAGAGTTGACTTGTGTGATATCATGTGCGATACAAGCAGAGTGGTGACTTGTGTGTGTGATATCATGTGCGATACAAGCAGAGTGTTTACTTGTGTATAATATGTGTGATACAAGCAGAGTGTTTACTTGTGTGTGTGTGATATCACGTGCGATACAAGCAGAGCGTTGTACAAACCCCGTATCCATATGAGTTGGGAAATTGTGTGAGATGTAAATATAAACGGAATACCATATTGCCACCTTTCCCAACAAAGAAGTTGGGAAAGGTGGCAATAAATGCTGATAAAGTTGAGGAATGCTCATCAAACACTTATTTGGAACATCCCACAGGTGAACAGGCAAATTGGGAACAGGTGGGTGCCATGATTGGGTATAAAAGTAGATTCCATGAAATGCTCAGTCATTCACAAACAAGGATGGGGCGAGGGTCACCACTTTGTCAACAAATGCCTGAGCAAATTGTTGAACAGTTTAAGAAAATTCTTTCTCAACCAGCTATTGCAAGGAATTGAGGGATTTCACCATCTACGGTCCGTAATATCATCAAAGGGTTCAGAGAATCTGGAGAAGTCACTGCACGTAAGCAGCTAAGCCCGTGACCTTCGATCCCTCAGGCTGTACTGCATCAACAAGCGACATCAGTGTGTAAAGGATATCACCACATGGGCTCAGGAACACTTCAGAAACCCACTGTCAGTAACTACAGTTGGTCGCTACATCTGTAAGTGCAAGTTAAAACTCTCCTATGCAAGGCGAAAACTGTTTATCAACAACACCCAGAAACGCCGTCGGCTTCGCTGGGCCTGAGCTCATCTAAGATGGACTGATACAAAGTGGAAAAGTGTTCTGTGGTCTGACGAGTCCACATTTCAAATTGTTTTTGGAAACTGTGGACGTCGTGTCTTCCGGACCAAAGAGGGGAAAAAAACATCCGGATTGTTATAGGCGCAAAGTTGAAAAGCCAGCATCTGTGATGGTATGGGGGTGTATTAGTGCCCAAGAAATGGGTAACTTACACATCTGTGAAGACGCCATTAATACTGAAAGGTACATACAAGTTTTGGAGCAACATATGTTGCCATCCAAGCAACGTTACCATGGACGCCCCTGCTTATTTCAGCAAGACAATGCCAAGCCACGTGTTACATCAACGTGGCTTCATAGTAAAAGAGTGCGGGTACTCGACTGGCCTGCCTGTAGTCCAGACCTGTCTCCCATTGAAAATGTGTGGTGCATTATGAAGCCTAAAATACCACAACGGAGACCCCCGGACTGTTGAACAACTTAAGCTGTACATCAAACAAGAATGGGAAAGAATTCCACCTGAGAAGCTTAAAAAATGTGTCTCCTCAGTTCCCAAACGTTTACTGAGTGTTGTTAAAAGGAAAGGCCATGTAACACAGTGGTGAACATGCCCTTTCCCAACCATTTTGGCACGTGTTGCAGCCATGAAATTCTAAGTTAATTATTATTTGCAAAAAAAAAATAAAGTTTATGACTTTGGACATCAAATATCTTGTCTTTGTAGTGCATTCAATTGAATATGGGTTGAAAAGGATTTGCAAATAATTGTATTCCGTTTATATTTACATCTAACACAATTTCCCAACTCGGGGTTTGTACAAAGATGACAGACAGTTAACATCTTAATGTCCTCCAATAAGCACACAATTTCTTCTATTTTACTGAAGTCATTCACAAAAAGTAAACATGCTAGGCTATAGGTTACTAGGAGCTAGCAGCTACACAACAGCTAAGCACACAATACCACAGAAGCTAGACATAGGTAATAATCATTGAACAATATGTTTGTCAATATAAACAAGTGTCAAATAATTATAGTTACATATTACTTACACATACAAAGATATGTTAGAAAGTATCCAGTAACAAACGTGTCCGCATCATTCAACTTGCAGCTTAGCTTCATGAAATATTGTGACCACTTGGTGTCACCACAAAAATCACTTCCCACTCCACTTTAAATTAAAGACAGCATAAGTCCATTCCACATGGGTAATAATAAATATTAATGTTTTAATAACTACCATTGTTGTCTCTTTGACTCATTTCACTTCATCAAACATTGTCTAACATTCACACCACTAAACAATACATAGTGTAGGATTCCTGCTGATATCGTATCGGCTCAATATCGGTATTGGCCAATACTGCATACTCAAATACTGGTATCGGAAGTTGAGACAACCCTAGAAAATAATCAGACGGATATACTGTAGATCAGATATATAAATGTGAATAAATGTAATGATATTCAAAGACAATTTTGACAATTGTAATCATAATAATAACATTTAGTAATCAATAATTATCATAATTCTATAATGAAAATAACATTTAGTAATCTAATTATCATCATAATCCTATATTTATAAGGACATTTAGTAACCAATAATTATCATCATAATCCTATAATCATATTAACATTTAGTAATCAATAATTATCATCATAATCCTACAATCAAAATAACATTTAGTAATCAATAATTATCATCATAATACTATAATCAAAATAAAATGTACTAATCAATAATTATCATCTTAATCCTATAATCATAATAACATTTAGTAGGGGTATAACGGTACGTGTATTTGTATTGAACCGTTTCGGTACGGGGGTTTCGGCCCACACAACCATCTGATTGGTTACAAACAGAGCGGTAACAGCCAATCAGCAGTGCGTATTCAGAGCGCATATAGTCAGTGCTTAGCGTTTAGCAGGTAAGCATCAGGCAGCGGACTCTCCCCAAATGATAATAAACACCTCCCAGTCAACTACTAGTAACATCACTGTGAGCCCGTTGACCTTCTAGAAATATGAAAGGCAGCTCAGTTCGCTCGCAGTCCTGGCTTGAGGTGAAGGCTAATTTGCTTTTAGCGCAACGTTAGCTCATTTTACGGTGTGTGTGTGTGTGTGTGTGTGTGTGCTTGTGTTACGGACAGCAAAGCCCTGTCTGTCTGTTATTTCACTTTACCTTTTTCTGTGTTGATTGAGCTGTGTTGAAGCAGCAAAAAAGGACATTATGTTAAATGAAGAGTTTCTGTCTTGGGGGGGGTGTATATTGTAGCTTCCCGGAAGAGTTAGTGCTGCAAGGGGTTCTGGGTATTTGTTCTGTTGTGTTACGGTGCGGATCTATTCTTGTTTGGTGTGGGTTCACAGTGTGGCGCACATTTGTAACAGTGTTAAAGTTGTTTATACGGCCACCCTCAGTGTGACCTGTATGGCTGTTGAGCAAGTATGCTTTGTATTCACTTGTGTGTGTGAAAAGCCGTAGATATTATGTGATTGGGCCGGCACGCAAAGGAAGTGCCTTCAAGGTTTATTGGCGCTCTGTACCTCCCCCTACGCCCATGTACACAGCGGCATTTTAAAAAGTCATACATTTTACTTTTTAAAATGATAATTTTGAAACCGATACCGATAATTTCCGATATCACATTTTAAAGCATTTATCGGCCAATAATATCGGCAGTCCGATATTATTGGACATCCATAATGATAATCATAACATTTAGTAATCAATAATTAGCATCTTAATCCTATAATCATAATCATAACATTTAGTAATATCAATAATTATCATCATAATCCTATAATCAAAATAACATTTAGTAATCAATTATCATCATAATCCTATAATCAAAATAAAATTTAGTAATCAATACTTAACATCTTAATCCTATAATCATAATAACATTTAGTAATTGAAGTGAATTATATTTATATAGCGCTTTTTCTCTAGTGACTCAAAGCGCTTTACATAGTGAAACCCATTATCTAAGTTACATTTAAACCAGTGTGGGTGGCACTGGGAGCAGGTGGGTAAAGTGTCTTGCCCAAGGACACAACGGCAGTGACTAGGATGGCAGAAGCGGGGATCGAACCTGGAACCCTCAAGTTGCTGGCAGGGCCGCTCTACCAACCGAGCTATACCGCCAATCAATAATGATTTTAATCCTATAATCATAATAATAACATTTAGTAATAAAAAATTATCATCTTAATCCTATAATCATAACATTTAGTAATCAATAATTATCTTCATAATCCTATAATCATAATAATTTTTAGTAATCAATACTTATCATCTTAATCCTATAATCATAATAACATTTAGTAATCAATAATTATTTTAATCCTACACAGTAAATTCCATAGTGTCAAATCAACACTTAAAGAGTTAAATTTAACACTATTCCCGAGTCTATATGGTCCTAACCTGAGCTGGTGTTAAATTTACTTTTTCCACAGTGTTAAATTTATAGAGTTAAATGAACACTAAATAGAGTCCAAAATTGTAACACTGTAGAGTGTTGTCTGGTGTTAAATTTACTCTTTCCATAGTGTTAAATTTATAGTTAATGAACACTAAATAGAGTCAAAAAATGTTACACTGTAGAGTGTTGTTCAACTTATTTTTTTAACTCTGATTAGTGTAAATATTACTCTTGAGTAGTGTTGATAAATTACTCTTCTGTGGTGATAAATGTACACCAAGTTAAATGTATTTGCTCATTAACACTGCTTTGGTGTTCAAATAACTCTGATAAGGTTTCATAATATGTTGATTATTCACTCCCTTGCAGTGAAGAAAAAAATATTTAGTAAATAGTAAAAATGCTTTAACATTGCAGTGTTTATAAAACCTCACACTATTTCTGAAAAAAAAATGGTGCTCATTCTACTTGATTTACTCTTGTGCAGTGTCAAATTAAGTCTCAACAACTTTGTCTTGTAAATAGCAAGTGAGTGCAAAACACAGTAATACAATATCATATGTTTAATTACCTTTATTTCTTTGTCAGGCAGAACAATCAACTTTAGGGAGAGAATACAGAAAGGGTGACCTTAGGTCTGCAAGAAATGGCAATATGGGACAACATACAATGTGGAACATGATGTTCCATTCGCCATTTGAACATCAAATGGTTTGGAGTAAGGCAGTTTCTTTATGTCCAAAACCTTAACAACTTTGTCTGGATGCAACCTGACCTTATAGGCATGGTAATGCTCCTCAAAACACACAGTTTCCATCAGTTTCCCACAGAGTAATACATCATCAGCTTTGACAATAAATGATAAATGGGTTTTACTTGTATAGCGCTTTTCTACCTTCAAGGTACTCAAAGCGCTTTGACACTACTTCCACATTTACCCATTCACACACACATTCACACACTGATGGAGGGAGCTGCCATGCAAGGCGCTAACCAGCACCCATCAGGAGCAAGGGTGAAGTGTCTTGCTCAGGACACAACGGACATGACGAGGTTGGTACTAGGTGGGGATTGAACCAGGGACCCTCGGGTCGCGCACGGCCACTCTTCCACTGCGCCACGCCATAATATTTTGTATCTTACAAAACACAGGCATGTCAAATGCCACATCTGAACAGACAATGAAGTCACAGTGGTACTCTACACTTCCTCCATGGATGAGACAAAACCATTCATAGTAGACTGACTTAATCCAGCTACCTTAAGTTGTGCAACAGCAGTGGCACACATATCCAGACTGCTCCTATTAGCTTGTCTCGACTGTTCAGATGTTGTGGCTGACTCATCTACATTAACTGACACTGTCTCTTCTGTCCTGTTTAAGTGAACATAGGTGCCAATCTGTAGTTCAGTACACTCTGAGTGTTTTGTTTTCAAATGCTTCCTAAAACCAGAGAAAGTACCAAACACACCACCACATCTAGTTTGAACGCATTTAAGGTTAAGATTTTTTCCAGGCAGGTAACCGTGAACTAAACGTAAATGACGAACAAGCATGTTTGAACTAGGGAACTCAGCCTGACAAACAAAACACTTAATGGTGGAAGACGAAAGTCAAACACTACAGAAGCAACCTTGTCCTAATTTCAGCAACACGAGGACTCTCTTTGACCTTCCCAACATCAATGTTGTACAAAGTAGTCTGGATGAATGTGTACATGTTGTGGAGCATGGTGTGGTATGATGTCGTAAACACAAAGTGTGCTTTAAACAGTTCATCAAAAGCACCAAGAGAGGAGTGTGACCTGCAAGGTATGGCATTCTTGTTGAGAATTATGAAGAACTGGTGGATTGTATTCTTCCTCACTCCAACAGCCAGGAGATAGGGTTGAGTGCTGGTAGTAATGGTGTCAAGATGTTCTTGGATGCTTGTTCCAGTCTATGGAGAGAAGAATTAAAAAAATCGACATGGTTGTGGTTATATTATAGAAATGATTACATCAATTATTGTAAACTAAAAATCCTTTATTAGAAAACAACACAAACCTTCTTGAAGACCACAAGATGCTTCTCAGCCCGGGATGCAGAAACTTTTCCTGGCCTCTTCCGACCTAGAGCAGTCGGTGGGATCAAGTGTAAGAGCAGCAAAATCGATGAGAGGTCACTGTCCCAACCTGAAACAGAACAAGTTTGATAGCCTACTTCAAATGTGGACCAACAATTTAATTTAATACACTGCAAGGTCAGTGGCATTTTCATTACTATTCTTCAGGTGTTTTTAAAGTGCCATATTTTATTTATGTGTGTGTGTGTGTGTATGTATATATATATATATATATATATATATATATATATATATATATATATATATACATACACATAAATAAAATATGGCACTTTAAAAACACCTGACGAAGTCCTTTTTTTTTCCAAAAAAATCTTCTTGGTGAGGCCAAAGACTTTGGAATTTTGTTCTAATTATGGTTGTAAGTCTGCATTTTGAACATGCTTCCTCATTTAAATGGATGTATCCTTACAAACATCTTACCAAAGTCAACGTTCACTTCAGCCCCATCCTCAGGAGGGTCAGCTGCCATCAGGAGTTCCTCAAGCTCAGTGATGGAGGGAAGCTTTCTGCATTGTTGGATGATCTTCTTTTTGAATGTGGTTGGCTACTTCTCCAGAAACTTGCCCGATACATCCTCTCCAAACAATAGAACAAAATCCTGTTCAACCTGTAGTGGGAAGTTAGGTACCAATTTTAAAATTACACAGTAAACGACAGTTAAAATGTGCAATAGTTGTACAACATTAATACAGAAAATGTTGATGAGATAATTACCAAGCCTTTGATGTCTTTAAAACGAGGACAATAAGATAGAATGTTGCTTGACTGCTGTGGGTCCAGGACCATGTTATGCTGATGGGCAAATGTCAGCTTCATCTTTTTGATGACCATGTCCACGTCAGCCGAATGTTTCATCAGTGACATCGCTTCCTTGCACTCATCTTCAGACAGGACAATCTCTGGAATGAATTGGGTAACTCGTCCAACAGTTGGTCCTCCCGACTTGTCTTCATCAGATGGTCCTTCCGCCAAAGCTAAACAATATGGGGACATACTACTCATGACAATCACATACAGTTCAAAACACTTTGTCAGCTGGATTTGACCCAACTTTTATGAAAAAATGTTTGGCTATTGGCTGAAAAGCATTGCAACAAATGCAACAAAACCAATAAGTGTCATGTCTGTGTAATCATGTTTTGTCTTAGTCATGTTTTGTTTAGTTTCTGGCTTTTTCACTCCCTTGTCTTGTCACCATAGTTACCCATTAGTTTCACCTGTCATGTCACGCACCTGTTTTGAGTCACGCACCTGTTGTTAATCATGTCTGTGTTATTTAAGCTTTTCATTTTCTGTTGTTCGTCCTGGAGTCATAGCCTTTCTCACCCTGCTATCCTCGCATTTATGCCCCCTGTCACACTCTGTCCACGTCTGCGCACTTCATGTCCATGCCAAGTAAGTTTGTTTATTATTGCCACAGTTAGTGTTTTTTATTGTTCATAGTTTTTTGCCCCCGTGCAAGTCTTTTGTTTTCATTAGTCAAGTTTGTACATCCGCCTTGAGCGCGCCTTTTGTTCTTTTGAGTGTTATTATTAAAAATGTATTTACCTTCAAGCCATGTCCGATCCAAATCCTTTTGCATCTTGGGAAAACAAAAACTCCACAATCCAAGTCTTGACATTATGACTCCAGCTAATCGCTTTCCCGCAAAGAATTTGGTCGAAGAAGGAAGTTGGGAGTCGTTAGGAGCCATGGCGGAGCGAGACCTGACGTGGGGGCCAAATGGGAAGCTTATTCCTATTAGCTCCATTTGGTCCGAGGACGAGGCTGCGTCACCGCAATCCCGGAAGTGCCGCTCCAGACCGAGGACGTCAGGGAAGGCGAGCAGACCGCACGCAGCGCTCCCGCAGGCTCCTCCCACTCCGGGCGGAAGCAGGCTGCTGCCAGCTCCGCAGCTCCAAAATGACGTCACAGACCAGGATTTTTTTTTCAACTCTTTTTCTTTTGATCACTCACCTCCAGCAAAAGACTCCAATCCCATGACCATGATTCAACACTACCAAAATATGATTTTGAACATTAGATCCTGTCAAGACAAGCCACCCAAATTTCATGCCCCGCCCCCCAGGACTCAAGTCACGCCCAAGTCACAAAAAAAAATGTTTTTCACCCACAAAAACACAGGTACAAAAAAGACAATTTGGACAATTTAATGGGGAAGTTTCTGCCCTCTTCCGCCCACCCCTACAGAGAGTTCCAGACCGCAGGGAGCGCGTCTGGTATCCGCCCCTTGAGAGGGGGGCTGGGGTCGGGGGCTGTGTTGGTGGGGTGGCTCGGCATCACCATGCCGAGCCACAGCCTCCAGCACGGCCGCCACCACCAGTCTTCCGACCTGTCAAGCCACAGCCTCCAGCACGACCGCCCTCACCAGTCTTCCGACCCGTCAAGCCACAGCCTCCAGCACGACCGCCCTCACCAGTCTTCCGACCCGTCAAGCCACAGCCTCCAGCACGACCGCCCTCACCAGTCTTCCGACCTGCCAAGCCGCAACCCCCAGCTAGGCCACCTCCACCTGCTCCACGGCTAGCACCACGGCTAGCTGCTCCAAGGCTAGCACCACGGCTAGCTGCTCCAAGGCTAGCACCACGGCTAGCTGCTCCAAGGCTAGCACCTGCCGCTGCTCCAAGGCTAGCACCTGCCGCTGCTCCAAGGCTAGCACCTGCCGCTGCTCCAAGGCTAGCACCTGCCGCTGCTCCAAGGCTAGCACCTGTCGCTGCACCTCGGCTAGCACCTGTCGCTGCACCTCGGCTAGCACCTGTCGCCGCACCAAGGCTAGCACCAGCTCCACCACGCCAAGTTCCACGGCAGACTCCAGTACCCGCACCACGCCTAGCCGCATCATGCCAAGCTCCGGTACCAGTTCCACGCCGCCAAGCACTGCCAAGCCAAGACCAAGACCCTCCACGCCAAGACCAAGACCCTCCACGCCAAGTCCAAGACCAAGACTCTCCACGCCAAGTCCAAGACCAAGACCCTCCACGCCAAGTCCAAGACCAAGACCCTCCACGCCAAGTTCAAGACCAAGACCCTCCATGCCAAGACCAAGACCCTCCATGCCAAGACCAAGACCCGCCATGCCAAGACCAAGACCCACACCAAGACCAAGACCAAGACAAAGACCCACACCAAGACCAAGACAAAGACCCACACCAAGACCTAGACCAAGACCCGCCATGCCAAGACCAAGACCCACGCCGAGCTTCGCCGCCTGACGTGCCACACCGAGCTTCGCCGCCTGACGTGCCACGCCGAGCTTCGCCGCCTGACGTGCCACGCCGAGCTTCCACGCCTGCAAAGATGACGACGCGCCTGTCTCCTCGTCGGCCACGGATATGACCGCTACCTGGTCGCCCGCCACGCCAAGTGCGCCCACCTCCCAGTCGGCCACGGATGTGGCCTGTCCCGGGTCGCCCACCTCGCCTGCTGCAGCGGCGTTCCACTCGCCGCCGCCACATGACTATGCCTCGATGGATTCGGGGCCACTTGGGCTGGCGACCCACCGCCATGTCCCCCTCCCGCCCTCCCATGACTCTTGTTAAGTTTTTTCTTGGACATCTGGGATCTGTCCGTAAGGGGGGAGTTCTGTCATGTCTGTGTAATCATGTTTTGTCTTAGTCATGTTTTGTTTAGTTTCTGGCTTTTTCACTCCCTTGTCTTGTCACCATAGTTACCCATTAGTTTCACCTGTCATGTCACGCACCTGTTTTGAGTCACGCACCTGTTGTTAATCATGTCTGTGTTATTTAAGCTTTTCATTTTCTGTTGTTCGTCCTGGAGTCATAGCCTTTCTCACCCTGCTATCCTCGCATTCATGCCCCCTGTCACACTCTGTCCACGTCTGCGCACTTCATGTCCATGCCAAGTAAGTTTGTTTATTATTGCCACAGTTAGTGTTTTTTATTGTTCATAGTTTTTTGCCCCCGTGCAAGTCTTTTGTTTTCATTAGTCAAGTTTGTACATCCGCCTTGAGCGCGCCTTTTGTTCTTTTGAGTGTTATTATTAAAAATGTATTTACCTTCAAGCCATGTCCGATCCAAATCCTTTTGCATCTTGGGAAAACAAAAACTCCACAGTCCAAGTCTTGACAATAAGTACTCATATGACTATTCTATTTAATACATTTTTCAAGAATAATATAGGATTACCTCCAAATGATGATCGCCTTTCTTTAGCACTGCATCTCTGAATAGTTGTAATTCTCCAGGCCAAGTACCCAATACCACTGTTGCTATCATAAAAATGTTCCTTTGAGAGAATTGCAAAAATAGGCACTATTAGTCACAACATACTCTGGGACGACTCAAAATAAAATCTGTAACAACAATTAAGAGTGTGTAACTCACATAGCCATTCTTGGAAAATGGGTCTTTGAGGTTGGGGAACAAGTTCACAATTCCTTGTGCATACATTTCCTTCACCTGTCTAGATGGAGATGTACTTAAAAAAAATCACATTAAAGTTTATTTGTCATACACACGTTTTATAAGATGTAGTGAAATGTTTATTATTTAGATTTAAAATTACTCTGAAACCTAAATAAGAACACATGTGCCAATCAAAACCAATTAACAACTTACCCATTCTTCTCCGTCATCTCAGCTGCCAGTATATTCACCAGTTTTCTTCTGCTCTCATCTGTTAAGGACTTAGTTCGGTTGTATTCATTTATTAAATATTTTCCACCCGATTTCTTGGTAAGAATGGATTTCATCAGCTGAAATAAAAATATCAAACAAAAATATAAAACAGTTTAAGAAATGTATATTTAGTACAATACAATGTTAAAATCTGGACATAACTTAAACATAGCCCTCATACGATGCAATTTAAGATCATTGTTCGAACCATTTTAATCCTTGTTCAATAGAAAGCGTTAGTGCCTGTATGAAGTCTTACTTGCATAGCTTCAGAGTCCAGCCTCTGACGCTTTCTGGTAGGAGTGTCTTCAAGGATGATTGTGTCTGAATCCGATGAACAAACGGATGATTGGGACTTTGGAGAGGTTACCATGGAGACAGATTCTAACCACCATTGCAAAAAGGAGAAAGAAGACATGTTGGACACAATTTGCTCATAAACCCACACCTAATCTAATGGAGAATATCGGTTTGCTTTGAAAAAAAAAGTTACTTAGCTTGATTATAAATAAAGATTTACCTCTTCTCACTATTGGAATAAAAATGTTAATATAGCTTACAAATTTAAAGCGGTAACAAACCTGTTTCGTATTTGATGGTTAGTACCCCAGTGGATGGATCCTTCACAATTTCCTCAAAAACATCATCATCTATCTCAGTCCCTGAACTGTCAACAACTTTGACACCTTCTGTTACAGCTGGGACATCAAATTTGGAAAATGCTAGGAAACAGAAAAAAAGCAGAAACCGACAGGTCATTTGATATATTTTTAAAATGAATTTCAAATCAGTTATTTTGAAGCAAAACATACAGCCAAAGTTGAAAGGCCCAGTCAAAACAAATACTGTATACACAAATATAAGAAAAATGATCATTACAAAAACCTAATGACTTGATACTCCTATATATAATTTCAAATAGGGCTACCAAAAAAAGGGCCAACAAATGTGAAATTGCACATTCAATTAAAAAAACACATAAAATGAAACATGATTTATGATACCTGTAATCTTATCTGCATATCTTCACGCTGGTAAGCTAACAGGTGATTGTTTAGTAACCTCGCCATTAACAATGTAGAAGCAAAAATATTTACACACACACCTCATGATTTTGTGCTCTGGTCACCTACGCTCAATAGTGCCTAGACCAGGGTTACTCACTATTTAATTGTGTGTGTTTTGGCGTATTTTGTGTGTTTTTTAAGTCATTTCATGGGTTTTTGTAGTGTTATGTGTGTTTTGTGGGGTATTTTATGTGTTTCAAGTCATTTTCTGAGTATATTGTGTTTTTAAGTCATGTGAGTTTTTTAAGTCATGTTGTGCGTTTTTGGGGTATTTTCTGTGCGTTTTAAGTCATTTTCTGAGTTTTGTGAGTATGTTGTGTGTTTTTGTAGTGTTTTGGGGGTATTTTATGTGAGTTTTAAGTCTTTTTATGCGATTTTGTAGTATTCCGTGTGTTTTTTAAGTCATTTTGTATGTTCTTTGAGTATTTTGTGTTTTGGGGGTATTGTATGTGTGTTTTAAGTTTTTTTTATGGGTTTTTGTAGTATTCTGTGTGTTTTTTTTAGTATTTTGTGTGTTTTGGGGGTATTGTATGTGTGTTTTAAGTCTTTTTATGGGTTTTGTTGTATTCTGTGTGTTTTTTAAGTCATTTTATGGGTTTTTGTAGCATTTTGTGAGTGTTTGAAGCCATTTTGTGTTATAACAACACAGAATACGGAGTGTTACATGGATTTTTGGAGAGTCCATCTTCCTATGCCGAATTCTTGCGGGATAAGATTTAATGCGCAATTAGACTGTCGTCATTTAGAAATGTTGTTTTTATTTTGCAAAAAATCTGTAATGGAAACCCAGTTACAGACACTAAAATTGGAATTCAAACCTATCATTTGAGATATAATATAAACTTTGTGCTTATCATTAGTTATAAAGTGAGAGCAGTTTTCTATAACTAAATTCAACTGAATTTTAATTTAATTGAAACAGTGCTATTAACTAACATACAGCTTTTTAGGAGCAAAATTCAAGCTTTTTCCAGCACTTTCAAGATAAAATGTAAACTTTTTAAAGAAGCCAAAGCTTTAAATAGACTATATACATCTATATATATACTGCATGACAAATAACTGGGCTTGCCCCACCCAGGCACATTTGATGCTTACACCGGGAGCAACACAATTACATCAAACTATACATTTTTAAATTGTGACACTGGGCATCATAGAGTAAATCCAGCATTTTCCAGCACATTTATATATATATAAATATAAATATATATATATATATATATATATATATATATATATATATATATATATATATATATATATAAATATAAATATATATATATATATATATATATAAATATAAATATATATATATATATATATCTATATATATATATATATATATATATATATATATCTATATATATATATATATATATATATATATATATTATTATTTTATTTTATTTTTTTTCGTTCATTGTTTCAGAGAAAGCAGTTTACCGGAGTCAAATTCCTTGTGTGTTTTACATACATGGTCAACAAAGATGATTCTGATTTGAAACCTGGAAAACAATTTCCAGACATTCAAGGCTGTGTACAAACTCTGCTCATAGCACAGTTAAAGCTTGTGTGCAAACATCACATTCACAATATCAAATTCCTACCTGCATTCAAAAAGTCCGACAAATTTGGTTCTGTTATTCTAACAACTTTTTGGACATCACCCAGTCTCACTTTTACCAGCATTTTCCCTGTAGAAAGTACATAACACATAAGCAGGATTAGAGCAACATAATAAAGATCCATCCACATGCACATTTCATTCAGAATGCCAGAAAAGAAGTCAACGTATCACAGTTCTGGGTATATGTGATACTGCAGCCTTTTCTTAAATTATTATTTTTATGAACTGCAATGCATTTGTGAAAGTTATAAATACTTTTATGTGTGTGTGTATATATATATATATATATATATATATATATATATATATATATATATATATATACAGGTAAAAGCCAGTAAATTAGAATATTTTGAAAAACTTGATTTATTTCAGTAATTGCATTCAAAAGGTGTAACTTGTACATTATATTTATTCATTGCACACAGACTGATGCATTCAAATGTTTATTTCATTTCATTTTGATGATTTGAAGTGGCAACAAATGAAAATCCAAAATTCCGTGTGTCACAAAATTAGAATATTACTTAAGGCTAATACAAAAAAGGGATTTTTAGAAATGTTGGCCAACTGAAAAGTATGAAAATGAAAAATATGAGCATGTACAATACTCAATACTTGGTTGGAGCTCCTTTTGCCTCAATTACTGCGTTAATGCGGCGTGGCATGGAGTCGATGAGTTTCTGGCACTGCTCAGGTGTTATGAGAGCCCAGGTTGCTCTGATAGTGGCCTTCAACTCTTCTGCGTTTTTGGGTCTGGCATTCTGCATCTTCCTTTTCACAATACCCCACAGATTTTCTATGGGGCTAAGGTCAGGGGAGTTGGCGGGCCAATTTAGAACAGAAATACCATGGTCCATAAACCAGGCACGGGTAGATTTTGCGCTGTGTGCAGGCGCCAAGTCCTGTTGGAACTTGAAATCTCCATCTCCATAGAGCAGGTCAGCAGCAGGAAGCATGAGGTGCTCTAAAACTTGCTGGTAGACGGCTGCGTTGACCCTGGATCTCAGGAAACAGAGTGGGGGGGGGGGCGTTTTACTCCAGCTGTTGTTGTAATAACTCTGATAGATATAATTCATGCATACACTGCATATTTAACACTGGGGATTTTACTGTGTATAATCATAATAATAGCATTTAGTAATCAATAATTATCATGAATGCTATAATCAGAATCATAACATTTCACATCATAGGCATCCGTCCGTCAGTAGTGACGATGGGTTGCGCCTGGGGGAGTTCATTCTCAATGATTCCTCCCACCGTCGAAGCTGGCGCCAATCGGGTGGAACTTAAGACTGCCAGCTTCCGTGTTGTTTCCTCCCTTTAGGGGGGAGGCTGGAGTGACCTCTCCGTGGCGCAAGCCTGGGCAGAAAGTATGGAGATCTTGGGTTGCCCAGACATCAAGATCCCCCTCTCGGCCGTGACGATGTGGCCCAGAGGAAAGCAAGGCAATACATCTGGCATCGGCTTGGCTGCAGGAGCTGCCGGCAGGGGGTCAGCAATGACACCCAGCCGCCTCAGGGGCTCCACTCCTGATTTTCTGTCTGGGTTTACTCCCATAGCCTTTCCTTCTCCCAAAGGTACCACAAGGCAGCGGGTGGGGGGGGCAGGGGGAATGACGACTATTTGACCCATAGATGGAGCAGTGGTTGGCGGATGCCAGGGCGTGTCCACACACCGGTGGGCCTGCACACCTCGCCTCTGGGGCCCACTGCTGCTCCGAGATCCCCTACAGTTTAGCCTGAGACCGCAAGGTCCCAGTTACCGTGTGTGGTCGCGAGGAGGCACTGTAGGGGTCTTGGTGGTGGAGAGGCTGTGTACCAGCAGGAGGAGGCTTACGCACTCGGCTCCTCTTTTCACCCACCCAGGGGCTAGCTGGCGGCGATAACTGTAAGCAGAGAGTAGCAAGCAGGGGCAGCATGCAGCATGCACTAACTACAAGCACTTCTGCCACATATCTAACGCACTGACGCATCACACGCACCCTGTGCGCGAGCACTCACACACATAATCACATAATCAATAATTATCATCATAATCCTATAATAATAATAATAATTATCATCATAATCCTATAATCATAATAACATTTAGTAATCAATAATTATAATCATAATCCTACAATCATAATAATATTTGGTAATCAATAATTATAATCATAATCCTATAATCATCATAATAACATTTAGTAATCAATAATTATCATCAATAATCAATAATTATCATAATATAATCATAATATTAACATTAGTAATCAATACATACAAATGGTCTTCTTGTGAGTTGCAACATGGCGTGTACAAGCTGGGGAGAAGATGACATCATGTAATAATAATACACCATGTAGAGAAGATGACATCATCATATAATAATTATACACCATGTAGAGAAGATGACATCATCATATAATAATAATAAACAATGTGGAGAAGCTGACATCATCATATAATAATAATACACCATGTAGAGAAGATGACATCATCATATAATAATAATACACCATGTAGTGAAGATGACATCATCATATAATAATACACCATGTAGAGAAGATGACATCCTCATATACTAATAATAATACACCATGTAGAAATGACATCATATAATAATACAGCATGTAGAGAAGATGACATCATCATATAATAATAATACACCATGTAGAGAAGATGTTATCATCATATAATAATAATACAGCATGTGGAGAAGATGACATCATCATATAATAATAATACACCATGTAGAGAAGATGACATCAACATATAATAATAATTCAGCATGTAGAGAAGATGACATCATCATATAATAATAATACAGCGTGTAGAGAAGATGACATCATCACATAATAATAATAATACAGCATGTAGAGAAGATGACATCATATAATAATAATACAGCATGTAAATAAGATGACATACAGCATGTAGAGAAGCTGACATCACCATATAATAATACAGCATGTAGAGAAGATATCATCATATAATAATAATTATAATAATACAACATGTAGAGAAGATGACATCATCATATGATAATAATACACTATGTAGAGAAGATGACATCATCATATGATAATAATACACTATGTAGAGAAGATGACATCATATAATAATAATACATCATGTAGAGAAGATGACATCATCATATTATAATACACCATGTAGAGAAGATGACATCATATAATAATACACCATTTAGAGAAGATGACATCATCATATGATAATAATAATAATACATCATGTAGAGATGACATCATCATATAATAATAATAGACCATGTAGAGAAGATGACATCTTCATAGCGTGTAGAGAAGATGACATCATCATATAATAATAATAATACAGCATGTAGAGAAGATGACATACAGCATGTAGAGAAGATATCATCATATAATAATAATTATAATAATACAACATGTAGAGAAGATGACATCATCATATGATAATACACCATGTAGAGAAGATGACATCATCATATAATAATAATACGCCATGTAGAGATGACATCATCATATAATAATACAGCATGTAGAGAAGATGACATCATCATATAATATTACAACATGTAGAGAAGATGACATCATCATATAATAATAATAATAATACACCATGTAGAGAAAATGACATCATATAATAATAATAATAATAATAATGCACAATGTAGAGAAGATGACATCATATAATAATAATACAGCATGGAGAGAAGATGACCTCATCATATAATAATAATAATAATAATAATAATAGTAATACAGCATGTAGAGAAGATGACCTCATCATATAACATACCTGCCAACTACTCCGGTTTTCCCGTAATGAGTACGTTTTCATCAACCTATTCCGGGTTACGGTTGCAGTGATAAAAAATAAGTTTTTTCAATAATTAAAAATATATATTTTTTAAAAAGTTTTATTCACGAAATCGCGTAACAACAATGACAATCGACACTGCTTCCCGTAACTTCCAATCGAGCCATTCCGAATGCCATGCGCGAGGCTATTTATAGCACCGCTGCCAAGCACGAGGCACCATGCAGTTGCCATTGTTTCCAAACGAGCGAACGATCATGGAATCAGCCGGAGAAAAATCGCAAACGAGTCTTAAACCGAAAAGAAAACTGCAGTCATTCCGTGAAGAATATTCAAAAGCCTATCCGGGAATATTTATCCGTTCCAAAAAAGGTGAAAACTACGCGAATTGCACCTTGTGTTCGATATTTCGATGACGACATTGGAAAAGTATTGTCAGTACTTCTGTCTTTGAGGGAATGCAATACGGCTTCCACAGGCGAAAACATTTACAAAATACTCGCGGAAGAAATAGACTCAAACGAAATTCCTTGGCAGAATTTGGTTTGCTTTGCTGCCGATAATGCTGCAGTGATGATGGGATCTAAAAAGGGTGTTGCAGCTTTCATTACGGAAATGTCTCCTTCGGTTTACATCGCCGGTAAGTACAGTTCGTAGCATAAAAAAACTCACAAAACATACAATTTTAAGTAAATCTTTTATTACATAAACAATGACTCAAATCAAAAATAATTTCTGTGTACAGTATATCTTTTTATTTGTG